>NC_057809.1:89049360-89212244 GCF_018294505.1 Triticum aestivum
GTGGGGGTGCGGTTAGGGTTCGGGTGCAGTGTGTGTGTGTGTGTGTGGGGGGGGTTGTGGAGAGTGGGCGGCGGTTGGGCTGGCCGGTCCATCGGCCAGCTGGGCCAGTTGGCGAGGGGGGCCTTTTCCTTTGTTTGTGTTTTTTGTTAGTTTAGTTTTTCTCTTTTGTATTGTCTTTTCTTTTAGAACCTTTTCCATTTCTAATTCCATTTAAAGCAGACTAGCTTTATTAAACACAAAACTTAAACCTAAATTATTAATAGAAATTAGGTTACTGCCACGATTAGTTTGGTAGGTAATTAAGTTAGTATAGTATTTTTATAATTCAAAAAGCATTTAGTTTATTGCTTTGATCACTGCTTTATTTATTTAAGGCCATTTAAATACTAAAAAAAGGTTGGATCCACCACCAATATTAGTTAGGGATTATTTGCCACAAGACGAACATTTTAGTTTTGATATTTGAAAACTTTTTGTGTTTGACTTTATTTTAAATTTGAATCTGAATCGGTTTTGAACTAATACGAGATTAACAACAGTAACCGTGGTGACGTGGCATCATTTAACGTGGGATTACTGTAGCCTAATTATCCGGGCGTCACATTGTCAAAATCTTCCAGCAGCACACCCTCGTATCAAGTTATTTGTGAGAATATTAATATTATTGCCATTACCAACACCCCACCGAACACCTTGCTTGAGCAGATCCCTGCCAAAGAGGATGTTGTGCCAAGAATAGGAAGAGGACCGGGGCCTAGAAGAGCACCTTGGCACACAAAGAATCAGGCTCGGTCAAGAGCCTCCAACATTGACGTCCAAGCAAGGCCTAGTTGAAAGTAACGAAATCCTGAAAGCCTATGACACCTAGGAACTTGGGAGAGGTCATCCATTCCCAGGATTTCCAATGCATCTTCCTTCTCCCATCTTCAAAACTCCACCAGTGGTTGGCAATGCTTGTCTTCATTCTCTCACAAGTTGCAACTAGGATCTAGAAGCAACTCATCACATAAGAAGGAATGGCCTGCGTAACAGCTTTTAGAAAGATCTCTTTGCCTACTCGGGAGAGAGGATGACTAGAACATCCATTAATATGCTTCCAAATGCGGTCAGGCAGGAAATTGAAGGAGCTCGTGAAAGCTCTGCATATTTTAGCAGGCATACCCAAGTAAGTAGCTTGTTAAATTTCAGCTTCCACCTGCCTGCAGGGCATCCTTAACTGCCTCGCGCAGAGCCCCAGGGCACCGTTTGCCAAAGAAAACCGAGGACTTCTAAAGATTGATCTTGTGACCTGAAGCCTCACAATACAAGTCTAAGGTTGACTTCAAGGCCTTGGTACTTCTCATGTTACTGCGAGCAAAGAAGATACTATTGAAGGAAATATGCCCTAGAGGCAATAATAAAGTTATTATTTATTTCCTTATATCATGATAAATGTTTATTATTCATGCTAGAATTGTATTAACCGGAAACTTAGTACATGTTTGAATACATAGACAATCAGAGTGTCACTAGTATGCCTCTACTTGACTAGCTCGTTGAATCAAAGATGGTTCAGTTTCCTAGCCATAGACATGAGTTGTCATTTGATTAACGGGATCACATCATTAGAGAATGATGTGATTGACTTGACCCATTCCATTAGCTTAGCATTTGATTGTTTAGTATATTGCTATTGCTTTCTTCATGACTTATACATGTTCCTATGACTATGAGATTATGCAACTCCCAAATACCGGAGGAGCACTTTGTGTGCTATCAAACATCACAAGGTAACTGGGTGATTATAAAGGTTCTCTACAGGTGTCCCTGATGGTACTTGTTGAGTTGGCATAGATCGAGATTAGGATTTGTCACTCCGATTGTCGGAGAGGTATCTCTAGGCCCTCTCGGTAATGCACATCACTATAAGCCTTGCAAGAAAAGCAACTAATGAGTTAGTTGCAGGATGATGCATTACGAAACGAGTAAAGAGACTTGCCGATAATGAGATTAAGCTAGGTATTGAGATACCGACGATCGAATCTTGGGCAAGTAACATACCGATGACGAAGGGAACAACGTATATTGTTATGCGGTTTGACCGATAAAGATCTTTGTAGAATATGTAGGAACCAATATGAGCATCCAGGTTTCACTATTGGTTATTGACCAGAGACGTGTCTCGGTCATGTCTACATAGTTCTCGAACCCGTAGGGTCCGCACACTTAACGTTCGGTGACGATCGGTATTATGAGTTTATGTGATTTGATGTACCAAAGGTAGTTCGGAATCCCGGATGAGATCAGGGACATGACGAGGAGTCTTGAAATGGTCGAGACGTAAAGATCGATATATTGGACGACTATATTCAGACATCGGAAAGGTTCCAAATGATTCAGGTATTTTTCGAAGTACCGGGGAGTTACGGGAATATGGGGAAGAAGTATTGGGCCTCATGGGCCAAGTGGTGGAAGAGAGGAGGCATGGCGCACGGCACCCTAGCCCAAACCGAATTGGACTAGGGGGCCGACCCCCCTTTCCTTCTTTCCTCCCTCTCCTTCCTTCTCCCCTCCTCCTTCCTTTCCTCCTCCTAGTAGGAGTAGGAAAGGGGAGTCCTACTCCTACTAGGAGGACTCCTCCTCCTCCTGGCGCGCCCTAGGAGGGCCGGCCGACCTCCCCCCTTGCTCCTTTATATACGGGGGTAGGGGGGCACCCTAGAACACACAAGTTGATCATTGATCTCTCCCATCCGTGTGCGGTGCCCCCCTCCACCATAATCCACCTCGGTCATACTGTAGCGGTGCTTAGGCGAAGTCCTACGATGGTAGCTTCATCACCATCGTCACCACGCCGTCGTGCTAACGAAACTCTCCCTCGAGCTCTACTGGATCGTGAGTTCGCGGGACGTCACCGAGCTGAACGTGTGCTGAACGCGGAGGTGCCGTATGTTTGGTACTGAGGATCGGTCGATCGTGAAGACGTACGACTACATCAACCGTGTTGTCATAATGATTCCGCTTAACGGTCTATGAGGGTACATGGACGGATCTCCCTCTCGTTTCTATGCATCACCATGATCTTGCATGTTCGTAGGATTTTTTTTGAAATTACTACGTTCCCAATAGTGGTATCAGAGCCAGCTTTATGCGTAGATGTTATATGCACGAGTAGAACACAAGTGAGTTGTGGGCGATACAAGTTATACTGCTTACCAGCATGTCATACTTTGGTTCAGCGGTATTGTTGGATGAAGCGGCCCAGACCGACATTACGCGTACGCTTACTCGAGGCTGGTTCTACCGACGTGCTTTGCACACAGGTGGCTAGCGGGTGTCAGTTTCTCCAACTTTAGTTGAACCGGGTGTGACTACGCCCGGTCCTTGTTGAAGGTTAAAACATCACTAACTTGACGAAATATTGTTGTGGTTTTGATGCGTAGGTAAGAACGATTCTTGCTCAACCCATAGCAGCCACGTAAAACTTGCAACAACAAAGTAGAGGACGTCTAAGTTGTTTTTGCAGGGCATGTTGTGATGTGATATGGTCAAGACGTGATGAGATATAAATTGTTGTATGAGATGATCATGTTTTGTTAAAGTTATCGGCAACTGGCAGAAGCCTTATGGTTGTCTCTTTATTGCATAAGATGCAAGTGCCATGTAATTGCTTTACTTTATCGCTATGCGATAGCAATAGTTGCAAAAGCAATAGCTGGTGAGACGACCATGTGACGACATGTTGATAAAAGATCAAGATGATGGAGATCATGGTGTCATGCCGGTAACAATGGAGATCATGACAGTACTTTGAAGAGATCAAAAGCACAAGATGATGATGGCCATATCATGTCACATATTTTTGATTGCATGTGATGTTTATCTTTTATAAATCTTATTTTGCTTAGTTCGACGGTAGCTTTATAAGATGATCTCTCACTAAATTTTAAGGTAAAAGTGTTCTCCCTGAGTATGCTCCGTTGCCAAAGTTCATCATGCCAAGACACCACGTGATGATCGGGTGTGATAAGCTCAACGTTCATCTACAACGGTTGTAAGATAGTTTTGCACACGCAAAAATACTCGGGTTAAACTTGACGAGCCTAGCATATGTAGATATGTCCTCGGAACACTGGAGACCGAAAGGTCGAGCGTGAATCATATAGTAGATATGATCAACATAATGATGTTCACCATTGAAAACTACTCCATCTCACGTGATGATCGGACATGGTTTAGTTGATTTGTATCACGTGATCATTTAGATGACTAGAGGGATGTCTATCTAAGTGGGAGTTCTTAAGTAATATGATTAATTGAACTTAAATTTATCATGAACTTAGTCCTGATAGTATTTGCATATCTATGTTGTAGATCAATAGCTCGCACATAGCTTCCCCATTTATTTTTGATATGTTCCTACAGAAAAATAAATTTAAAGATGTTAGTAGCAATGATGCGGATTGGATCCGTGATTTGGGGATTATCCTCATTGCTGCGCAGAAAAATTATGTCCTTGATGCACCGCTAGTTGACGGACCTATTGCAGGAGCATATGCAGATGTTATGAACGTTTGGCAAAGCTCGGTATGATGACTACTTGATAGTTTAGTGCACCATGCTTTACGGCTTAGAATTGGGACTTCAAAAATGTTTTGAACGCCACAGAGCATATAAGATGTTCCAAGAGTTGAAATTAGTATTTCATACTCATGCCCGTGTTGAGAGGCCGGAGACCTCTGACAGTACTTTGCCTACAAAGATGGAGGAGAATAGCTCAACCAGTGAGCATGTGCTCAGATTGTCTGGGTACTGCAATTTCATGAATCAAGTGGGAGTTAATCTTCCAGATAAGATAGTAATTGACAAAGTTCTCTAGTCACTATCACCAAGTTACTAGAACTTAGTGATGAACTATAATATGCAAGGGATAACGGAAATGATTCCCAAGCTCTTCGTGATGCAGAAATCGACGAAGGTAGAAATCAAGAAAAGTATCAAGTGTTGATGGTTGACAAGACCACTAGTTTCAAGAAAAGGGCAAAGGGAAGAAGGAGAACTTCGAGAAGAACGGCAAGCAAGTTGCTGCTCAAGTGAAGAAGCCCAAGTCTAGACCTAAGCCTGAGACTAAGTGCTTCTACTGCAAAGGGACTGGTCACTGGAAGCAGAACTGCCCCAAGTATTTCACGGATAAGAAGGATGGCAAAGTGAACAAAGGTATATTTGATATACATGTTATTGATGTGTACTTTACTAGTGTTTATAACAACCCCTTAGTATTTGATACTAGTTCAGTTGCTAAGATTACTAACTCGAAACAGGAGTTGTAGAATGAACAGAGACTAGTTAAGGGTGAAGTGACAATGTGTGTTGGAAGTGGTTCCAAGATTGATATGATCATCATCGCACACTCCATATACTTTCGGGATTAGTGTTGAACCTAAATAAATGTTATTTGGTGTTTGCGTTAAGCATGAATATGATTTGATCATGTTTACTTCAATACGATGAATTATTCATTTAAAGTCAGAGAATAATTGTTGTTCTATCTGCATGAATAAAACCTTCAATGGTCATACACACAAGGTGAATGGTTTATTGAATCTCGATCGTAGTGATACACATATTCATAATATTGAAGCCAAAAGATGCAAAGTTAATAATGATAGTGCAACTTATTTGTGGCACTGCCGTTTAGGTCATATTGGTGTAAAGCGCATGAAGAAAATCCATGCTGATGGGTTTTTGGAATCACTTGATTATGAATTGGTTGATCCTTGCGAACCATGCCTCATGGACAAGATGACTAAGACTCTGTTCTCCGGAACAATGGAGCAAGCAACAGACTTGTTGGAAATAATACATACTGATGTATGCAGTCTGATGAGTATTGAGGCTCACGGCAGGTATCATTATTTTCTGACCTTCATAGATGATTTGAGTAAGATATGGGTATATCTGTCGTGGTTCTAAGTCTGACAGTAATGTAGGGGGGTAGGTATGGAGAGGCAAGATCTTAGCTATGGAGTAGTTGTAAGCACACGAGGTTTACGAGTTCAGGCCCTTCTCGGAGGAAGTAATAGCCCTACGTCTCGGAGCCCGGAGGCGGTCGATTGGACTCTGTGTGTATGAATTACAGGGGTGCGAACCCTTTACACTGAGGAGGGGGGTGGCTTATATAGAGTTCGCCGGACCCCTCCGGCCCTCAGTTGTGCAGGGTTTTAAATACATTAAGGTCGGACATTACTGGTAACGCCCCTAATAAAGTGCTATGATGACCATAAAAGCTACGTAATAACCGACCGTTAGTGTGCGGAGTGCCTTTAGGTCTCCTGGCCGTCGAGTGGTTGGATCTTGGTTGAGTGATTGCTTCTTGGTCGAGTGTCTTTGAGTCTGTCGAGTGGAACACCTCCAAGTCGATTGAAAGGTGATTTCTTCTAGAGATGTCCTTGGGTAGGGCAGTTGGGACAGGTCCATGACCCTACCCTAGGTACATAGCTTCATCATTAGCCCCCGAATGGATCGAGGTTTGAGTGGGGAAGGAGTTGAGAACTTCTCCGACTCATTTTTCATGCCATGAGCATATCTTGTTTTAGATCAATGAACCTCAGTGATGAAAGCAACTTCCTTTTCAGTCGCCTTGATCCATTCTTAGTTTTTTGTCGAGTGAGTTTCTTTACTTGAAAGGCTCCAAGTGACGGCGTGGAGGAGATCTTCCGTCTGACAAGTTGTTCTGCTGCCCGCAGATTTCGCGGGATCTGAATTTTGGGAAGCGCGCGGGACGGGGGAGGCCACAGTAATCGGATGGGATAGGGCGGAGCCGCCTCGATCTCTGCGCCACCTTTTTCGCCACGTATCGCGCGCGCGATTGTTACGGGATTTGACAGGACCGCCTGGGCCTACCAGTCAGCCACTCGGAAGCGACCTCATATAAGTGTCGGGCCTGGGTTTCTCAAACAGTGCGTTCCCATTTCCTCTTCTCCTCTTCAGGCTTCTTCGTCGCGCTCGCTCTCGCCCCAGCGCCGCCGCTCCGTACGCGTCTCGCCGGCGATGATGGGGAAGGAGAAGATGGCGGATCTAGAGCGGGCGAAGAAGGCGACGGCTAAGGCGAAGGGGAAGGCGACCAGTCGGGGTGGATCTTTCTCGCGAGCCGGCCTGCCGAAGGGCTGGATCCAGGGCGACTGGATCCGCTCGGCGATCCGCCAAGAAGACCTCGACGACCTAGCCGAAGGAGGGCTGATCCCCCATGGATCGGCGCGGCTTCCGGGGAAGGAATCCGAGCTGCAACCTCGGGAGGGTGAGCGCGTTCTCCTTGCCACCCACGGTGACCATGGATTTTCCTTGCCTCCTCACCCTTTCTTTCGGGGATTTCTGAATTTCTTTGGGGCACAACTCCACCACCTCACTCCCAACACAATCGTGTATCTCGCTGCCTTCGTGTCTTTGTGCGAGAATTTCTTGGGTTGTCGTCCTCACTGGGGTCTTTTCAAGCACATTTTCACCTGTCGTTCTCAGATGGTGAAAAAGGCCAATCCGAGTGACGAGAGAACACAAGTGATTCAGATGTGTGGGGGTCTTGGTTTTCAGATGAGAGGGAAAAGTTCCTTTCGAGCCATGATTCTTCCCGACTCGGTTCGCAGATGGCAGTCGACCTGGTTTTACTGCAAAGACCAGCCGACGCCAGGGCACTCGACTGGCCTCCCTCCTTTTACCATGGACCGAGTGAGGAAGCCCTCCTCTTTGAAGGTGCTCCCGGAGGAGAAGGCGCAGGTTAGGGTGCTGGTCGAACGAGTGGTCCAGCTTATCCGTGACGGGGTCACCGGTATGGATCTCTTGGAGGTTTTCCTTCAGCGGCGCATCCAGCCTCTTCAAGCCCGAGACCATCCGATGTGGATGTATTCGGGTCTTGACGACTCCACTCGGATTCACCCGGAGGAGGTCGATGACGACACACTGGAGAAGTGGCTGTCGGGCATGACCGGAAACAAGGACAACCCCAGGGGAGCCAGGAGGGTTCCTCCATTCGACCAGTCCCATGTACCAGAGAAGGTCCGATTCTGAGCTTTTGATTGTAATCTGAATTCACTCGCGCAGCTGTCTATACTGCGTCGACTGACTTTATTCTTCCTGCTTTCTTTCAGGCCCTTATCGAAATGTATTCAATGCCCAACGGAGAGCAAGAGCAAGACCTGGAAGGAGAGGCGAGCGGCGGCGACAGTGGCGAATGGTGTTCTGACGATGAAGGGGACGAAGAAAGCGACGACTCAAGTGACGAAGAAGAAGTCGAGTCGCCTCCTCGCAGGGAGAGGCGATCCAAGCTTGACCAAGAACGACCGAGCGCCCGTGAAAAGGCGATTGCTCAGGCTGGTCAGTCTTCAAAGCGTCCTCGGACCTCTTCACCAACCCCAACTGAAAAAGCGTCAAAGCATCCCAAAGTTGCAGAGCCGAAGCTTCGGAAGGCGTTGCCGAAGATTAAGATTGACATCCCCGTCGCTTCTGCGTGAGTGTCTCCCTTTGTATTCACTCGACGCCCCGTGCTGTTTGTTTTTCTTGATTTAACCAGACGAACTTTGGAACTGGCAGCGCTGCTACTTCCGGGACCTCAGCTTACAGGGACGAGGATGAGGTAATGGAGGATGCGGTCACTTCCAATCTGGGTATGATTTCTGCCATTCTGTCTTTATTTGGTCGACTCAACTACAATGTGTACCATTGGGTGATGTGACTTTGGCGATTGAACTTTGAACAGCTCCTAACATTATTGACCTCCCCGATGATGATGATGAAGAGCCCGAGAGGCCTTTGACGAGGAAAAATAGGCAAGCTCCTGCAAGCAAGGTGCCACAGTCGACGCCGAGGGCGGAACCAGTCGTTCAGGACGCTGGTGATGCCAATCGGGGTTCTGTTACCTTCGCCGTGCCATTGTCGAGTGCCTTGCCTTCTTCGTCGACTGCTCAGGCCCCTGTCGACCCACCTTCAGTTTTTGCGACCCATCATGTCCCAGAGGACGAAGTGAATGCTGCCAAGGAAGCCATACGCCAGGCGGGCATTATGATGGAGAAGATGAAGACGGTGCGGGACGCCAGTCAGGCCGCCTACGACGCCAGCTCGGCTCTCCAAAGCAACGTTCAGGTTAGTTGGTCACCGCTTGTTCTGTTAGGATATGCTATCTGAAGACTCTCTTTCCGAAAATCTTTGCATCTGTACACCCACTGGGTGCGTCGATTGAATTTTTGAACTAGTGGGGGCACGCTGAGTGCACCCACTGGGTGTAGTCCCCGAGACTACGGTGGACTGCTGGCAGTCGACTGTAGTCTTTGTATTTTGATTCTTTCGCTCGATGTGGTCTGGCCGCGTCGAGTGTAAACCGAACTGGTAGTTTGTCTCTTCTACTCGGTCTGGGCGAGTGGGATCAGAACCGGTGGGGGCACGCCAAGTGCACCCACTGGGTGTAGTCCCCGAGACCGCGGTCGACTGCTGGCAGTCGACTGTGGTCTGAGTTCTATGGTCTGAGTTCTTCTTTCTCTCCTTTTTTTACTCCCTGCACTCGACTCCGGCGGGCCGGTCGAGTGGGATCATAACCGGTGGGGGCACGCAAAGTGCACCCACTGGGTGTAGTCCCCGAGACTATGGTGGACTGCGGGCAGTCGACCGTAGTCTTAGTATTTATTGTCTTTGTCGTTTTTCGCTGTAAAATAACTTCTCCTCCCTGATTGCAGAAATCTTGTGATCTTGGAGCTCGCTTTGCTGACTTGGAGAAACAGCAGATCCAACTGAACCTTGACTTGGAATTGGCCAAGACAGAGCTGCAAAAGGCCAAGGACGACGCCAATGGTAAGACGAGCTTGTCGACTGGTTTGTCTTAGGCTTGAGTACCCTTCTGCTCTTTCTGAATCAAGCACCATTTCTTTGCAGAAAAACTGAGAGAAGCTCTGGCGAAGAAGGATCAGGATTTGGCTGCTGCTCAAAAGGAAGCTGACGACAGAACCGCTCTGGCTGAACAGAAACTGGCTTCGGTCGGCCAGTTGGAAGAAGAGAACACCAAGATGAAATCTGCTCTGAACGAAGCCAACAAGGAGTGCACGCGCTTGAAGAAGGACAATCTCAACCTGTACGAGAAGATGGAAGGCATCGCTCGCAGGAGGGACGATCTGGAGAGCTATCTGAGGAGCCTTGCCAAGAAGTTGTTCATCAAGCTTGAAGGTACACATTTTGTTCCGACTGATGTTTTTTGTCGACTCAGCGTACGAAAATTGACTTATCCTTGGATCGTGAATGCAGAGTTTTGCCAGAACTTCGAGGAGGAGACTGGGCGGATTGAGCCAGGTTTGGACCCAATCAATTCTCCCGTGAAAGATGAAACAGCCATGAATCTGCTCCGACTGGAATCCCGCATCGACGGTGTTGTGGACTACTTGGCTCGACTGAAGGTCACCACGTCACGGATCGACAGGGCACTTTGGCCAGAGGCCACGCTCCAGAATGATCTTGAGTCCCTGATGACTCGACTTAACGAGATCCCTGATCGAGTGCAGGAGTGGAAGAAATCTTCTGCCCGGTGTGGTGCTGATGTGGCTCTGTCTTTGGTTCGTGTCCACTGCAAGGAGGTGCGACAAGATAAGCTGGCAGCAATCAAGGTCGCCAACACCCAGAAGCATGACTTCCGATCTTTTACGGAGACTTTCATCGCTGCAGCCACTCGGATCGCCGACGGTGTCGACCTGGATGAGTTCGTCGAGCCTGCCAGTCCTCCTCCTGCGGAGTGAACAAACTTTTATGCCCCACCTTAAATTTGCCTCGGAATGCCGAGTGGTTTTTGTAACCGTTAAACTCTTTCGGGCTGAATGCCCGAGCACTTCGATCTGTGGTCCGGAACCTTTAGGATTTATCTGAACTTGGTTTATCGTTGAATATCTTCATGAATCCTCTGTCGAGTGGAACTCGTTCTTCACTTGAGACAACTTTTGTATTTGTGGTGCAGCTCCGAAGGAGAAGGTAGCAGTCGACCTGCACCTTGTCGTCCTTGCGGGTCGGTGATGGAGCGCACATTGTATTTGTGGCGAAGCTCCCAAGGAGAAGGTGGCAGTAGACCTGCACCTCATCGTCCTTGCGGAGTGGGATGGAGCGCACGTTGTATTTGTGGCGAAGCTCCTAAGGAGAAGGTGGCAGTCGACCTGCACCTCGTCGTCCTTGCGGAGTGGGATGGAGTGCACGTTGTATTTGTGGCGAAGCTCCCAAGGAGAAGGTGGTAGTCGACCTGCACCTCGTCGTCCTTGTGGATTGAGATGTGTTTCGTACTTAGGCGAGTACTGGACTGCAGCTAAGCCCTCGAGTGGGAGGCTGGCTCCCCACTCGGTAGGATTTTCAAATACTTAGGCGAGTACTGGACTGCAGCTAAGCCCCCGAGTGGGAGGGTCGCTCACCACTCGGTAGGATTTTCAAATACTTAGGCGAGTACTGGACTGCAGCTAAGCCCCCGAGTGGGAGGGTCGCTCTCCACTCGGTAGGATTTTCAAACTTAGGCGAGTACTGGACTGCAGCTAAGCCTCCGAGTGGGAGGTCGCTCACCACTCGGTAGGATTTTCAATACTTAGGCGAGTACTGGACTGCAGCTAAGCCCCCGAGTGGGAGGGTCGCTCACCACTCGGTAGGATTTTCAAACACTTAGGCGAGTACTGGACTGCAGCTAAGCCCCGAGTGGGAGGGTCGCTCACCACTCGGTAGGATTTTCAAACACTTAGGCGAGTACTGGACTACAACTAAGCCCCCGAGAGGGAGGGTCGCTCTCCACTCGGTAGGATTTTTCAAACTTAGGTGAGTACTGGACTGCAGCTAAGCCTCCGAGTGGGAGGGTCGCTCACCACTCGGTAGGATTTTCAAACTTAGGCGAGTACTCGACTGCAGCTAAGCCCCCGAGTGGGAGGGTCGCTCACCACTCGTAGGATTTTCAAACACTTAGGCGAGTACTGGACTGCAGCTAAGCCCCCGAGTGGGAGGGTCGCTCTCCACTCGGTAGGATTTTTCAAAACTTAGGCGAGTACTGGACTGCAGCTAAGCCCCCGAGTGGGAGGCTGGCTCACCACTCGGTAGGATTTTTCAAACTTAGGCGAGTACTGGACTGCAGCTAAGCCCCCGAGTGGGAGGCTGGCTCACCACTCGGTAGGATTTTCAAATACTTAGGCGAGTACTGGACTGCAGCTAAGCCCCCGAGTGGGAGGCTAGCTCACCACTCGGTAGGATTTTCAAACACTTAGGCGAAACGGGTTCGCAGCTAAGCCCCGAGTGGGAGGCTGGCTCACCACTCGGTAGGAAATTATTTTTACAAACTTAGGCGAAACGGATTCGCAGCTAAGCCACCCACTAGGGGATTTCTCACGCAAATAAAAACAATAACAATCACTGGGAAACTTATAACGCTCTTGTCTTTGATAAATAAACTACATGAGTTTTTCTTATTACATCTCATCCGAGTGAGAATTCAAGTATAAAAGGGGCGGAGCAGCTCCGCATTCCAGGCTCGTGGCTCATCAATCTGGCGATCGACATTATAAAGGTGGTACGCTCCATTGTGGAGGACTCTGGTGACTATGAAGGGCCTTCCCAAGTAGGAGCGAGTTTGTGTGGTTTCTGTTGATCCACTCGGAGGACCAAGTCTCCTTCTTGGAAGGCTCGACTCTTCACATTTCTGGCATGGAATCGACGCAAGTCTTGCTGATAGATGGTTGATCGGATCATGGCCATTTCTCTTTCTTCTTCCAGGAGGTCGACTGTGTCCTGCCGGGCTTGTTCTGCTTCATCTTTAGAGTAGAGCTCGACTCGGGGGTGCGTTGTGAAGCAGGTCACTCGGCAAAACTGCTTCGGCTCCGTAGACCAGAAAGAATGGGGTTCTTCCGGTCAATCGGTTCGGGGTGTCCTCAATCCCCAAAGAACTGATGGAAGCTCGTCGACCCATGCACCTGCTGCGTGCTTGAGATCGCGCATCAATCGGGGTTTCAGTCCTTTGAGAATTAAGCCGTTTGCTCTTTCCGCTTGTCCATTCGACTGGGGGTGAGCGACCGAAGCGTAGTCGACTCGTGTGCCCTGAGAGGCGCAAAAGGCTCTGAATTTGTCGGAATCGAAGTTTGACCCATTGTCAGTGATGATGCTGTGCGGAACTCCATATCTGAATATCAACTCTCTAATGAAACTGATGGCCGTGCAAGCATCAAGATTCTTGATAGGCTTAGCTTCAATCCACTTGGTGAACTTGTCGACTGCTACTAGCACATGAGTGAAGCCGCTCCTGCCCGTTCTCAGTGGTCCAACCATGTCCAGTCCCCAAACGGCGAAGGGCCAGACGAGTGGAATGGTTTTCAGGGCTGACGCGGGCTTGTGCGGCATATTGGAGTAAAACTGACATCCTTCACACTTGTCGACTATCTCTTTCGCCATTTCATTCGCTCTTGGCCAGTAGAATCCCGCTCGGTATGCTTTAGCCACAATGGTCCGAGAGGACGCATGATGACCACAGGTCCCCGAGTGGATATCATCAAGGATCATCTGACCTTCTTCTGGTGTTATACACTTCTGACTGACTCCAGTCGCGCTTTCTCTATACAACTGTCCCTTTATGACTGTAAAGGCCTTGGATCGACGGACGATCTGTCGAGCCTCTTCTTCGTCCTCTGGGAGTTCTTTCCTTAGGATGTACGCGATGTACGGTATTGTCCAGTCGGGAGTGATGACCAAGACTTCCATGATCAGGTCGACCACAGCTGGAACTTCAACTTCAGTCGGATCCGTGGCACTTTTTGGCTGCGGGGCTTCTTCAGTGAAGGGATCCTCCTGAACTGATGGTGTGTGGATGTGTTCCAAAAACACATTGCTGGGAATGGCTTCTCTTTTGGAACCTATTTTGCCAAATCATCAGCTGCTTGATTTTTCAGTCGGGGTATGTGATGAAGTTCTAACCCCTCGAATTTCTTCTCCAGCTTTCTCACTGCATTGCAATAACCAGTCATGGCTGGACTTCTGACGTCCCACTCCTTCATCACCTGATTAACCACCAAATCTGAGTCGCCATAGACCATGAGGCGACGGACGCCGAGTGAAATGGCCATGCGCAACCCATATAAAAGTGCTTCATATTCTGCCTCGTTATTGGAGGAATCAAAGTGGATTTGAAGAACATATCTGAGCTTATCTCCTCGGGGGGAGACCAATACCACCCCGGCACCGGAACCATTCAGCATTTTGGAACCGTCGAAGAACATGGTCCAATGCTCCGAGTGAACCTGAGTCGGCAGTTGCTGTTCAATCCACTCGGCGACGAAATCTGCTATTGCCTGGGACTTGATAGCTTTCTTTGCCTCAAACTTGATATCTAGAGGAAGGAGTTCAATCGCCCATTTTGCCACTCGACCAGTTGCATCTCTGTTATGCAGGATCTCTGACAATGGAGCGTCGCTGACGACTGTAATGGAATGATCAGAGAAGTAGTGAGCAACCTTCTTTGTGGTCATATAAATCCCATATACAAGCTTCTGATAATGAGGATATCTTTGCTTCGACGGGGTCAAAACTTCAGAAATATAATATACTGGGCGCTGAACTTTGAAGGCTTTTCCTTCTTCTTCCCGCTCGACCGTAAGTACCGTACTGACGACTTGTCCCGTGGCTGCGATGTAAAGCAGCAAAGGCTCTTTGCTGATTGGGGCAGCAAGCACCGGCTGGGTGGAGAGCAGAGCTTTGAGCTCTGCAAACGCTGCATCAGCTTCAGGAGTCCACTCGAACTTGTCGGACTTCTTCATCAATCGGTAAAGAGGCAATGCCTTTTCACCGAGACGAGAGATGAATCGACTTAAAGCGGCCAAGCAACCAGTAAGCTTCTGGACGTCGTGCACTCGCACAGGACTTTTCATTCGGAGTATAGTACCGACTTTTTCTGGATTGGCGTCGATTCCCCGTTCGGAAACGAGAAAACCGAGTAGCTTTCCGCCAGGAACTCCGAATGTGCACTTTGATGGATTAAGCTTGATATCATACCTCCTGAGGTTGGCAAAGGTTTCAGCAAGGTCAGTCAGCAGGTCGGAACCCTTCCGTGACTTGACCACAATATCATCCATGTATGCTTCCACATTCCGACTGATTTGAGTGAGCAGACACTTCTGAATCATCCTCATGAATGTGGCTCCAGCATTCTTGAGGCCGAACGGCATGGTAACATAACAGAAGCACCCGAATGGAGTGATGAAAGCTGTTTTGATCTCGTCAGGTCCATACAGACGGATCTGATGGTACCCGGAATAGGCGTCTAAAAAAGACAGTCGCTCACATCCCGCAGTCGAGTCGACTATCTGGTCGATGCGGGGGAGAGGAAAATGATCTTTCGGGCAGGCCCGATTGATATGTTTAAAGTCAATGCACATGCGAAGTGACTTGTCCTTCTTCGGGACCATGACAACGTTGGCGAGCCACTCGGAGTGGTAGATCTCTCGGATGAACTCCGCTGCTAAGAGCCGAGCCACCTCCTCACCAATAGCCTTTCTCTTCTGGACGGCGGACCGTCGGAGATGTTCTTTGACAGGTTTTACTTTTGAGTCGACTCGTAGGCGGTGCTCAGCCAGCCCCCTGGGAACACCCGGCATGTCAGAAGGCTTCCATGCGAAAATGTCCCAGTTCTCACGGAGGAACTGGATGAGCGCTTCTTCCTATTTGGAGTCGAGTGTTGTTGAGATATGAGTCGGAGCAGCACTGGGATCGGTCGGGTGAATGTGAGCCGGCTTCGTTTCGCCAGACGACTGAAAAGCTGATTCTGTAGCGGGCTTCTTGGCTCGCAACAAATCACTCGGGTCTGCAGTCTTCTGGTATTCCTGCAGCTCCACCACTGCCATCTGAGCATCAGCGATCTTTGAACCTTTCTGAAAACACTCTTCTGCTTTCTTCCGATTGCCCGTAACAGTGATCACACCTTTGGGACCAGGCATCTTCAATTTGAGATACACATAACATGGTCGAGCCATGAAGCGTGCATAAGCCGGCCTGCCCAAAATAGCGTGATAAGCACTCTGGAAATCTACAACTTCGAACGTCAACTTTTCTTTGCGGTAATTCTTGGAATCACCGAAAACCACATCAAGAGCAATCTGGCCGAGTGACTCAGCCTTCTTCCCAGGAATGACTCCATGGAAACTCATGTTGCTGGTACTGAGTCTGGACATCGGAATGCCCATCCCTTTCAACGTCTCAGCATACAGTATGTTCAAACCACTGCCACCATCCATCAAGACTTTGGTCAGTCGAGTGCCTTCAACAACTGGGTCGACCACCAAAGCTTGCCTCCCAGGGGTGGCAATGTGCGTTGGGTGATCGGACTGGTCGAATGTGATGGCAGTCTGAGACCACTTCAGATAACTGGGTGTTGCCGGAGCAACCATATTCACCTCACGGTTGATAACTTTCAGTCGACTTTTGCTTTCAACATCAGCAAAAATCATCAGGGTGGAATTGACCTGGGGGTATCCATCATCACTGTCTTCCTTGTCCTCAACTTTGTCCGACTCCTTTTCCTTATCTTTGGGCTGCTTGCCCTGGAACTGCTGGATCAAGAGCCGACACTGTCGAGTGGTATGTTTCGGGTAAATGAACTTACCCTCTTCATCTTTCTTGGTGTGGATGTGACATGGCAAATCCAACACATCATTTCCGTCTTGGTCTTTAACTTTCTTGGGGTTCCAAGGTCCTTTGGGTTTCCCCTTAAACTTTCCTTGAGTTACAGCCAAGGCTTCCCCAGGAGCAGCTGGCTCGGCTTTCCGCTTCTGTTTCCGATTGGAATTTCCTCCTCCGGTTTCTTGAGCGACTGACTTGAGCTTGCCACTCCTGAGTCGATCCTCATCTTCACCATTAGCGTACTTGGTGGCAATCTCCATCATCCGATTCAGAGACATATCTCCGGTTCGACCGAATTTCAGATTCAGTTCTCTGTACTTGACGCCTTCTTTGAAGGCACAGACTGCTTGGTGGTCAGGCACATTCTCTACCGTGTGATGTAACGTGATCCATCTCTGGATGTAATCCCTCAAAGTTTCATTCGGCTTCTGCACGCAAGACCGCAGTTCCGTCAGCCCTGCCGGTCGCTTGCATGTTCCTTCAAATGTGGTGACAAACACTCGGGCGAGATCTTCCCAAGTGTAAATGCTGCTGGGTGCTAACTGATTCAGCCACGCTCTGGCCGAGCCCTCCAACATGAGAGGCAGGTGCTTCATGGCCACTTCATCATTGCCACCGCCAATCTGGACGGCCACTCGGTAGTCTTCAAGCCAAGTATCGGGCTTGGACTCACCAGTGAACTTACTGACTCCAGTCGCCAACCTGAAGTTGGGAGGAATCACAGCGGCCCTGATGGCTCTACTAAAGCACTCTGGCCCCGAAACATGTACTCTGCTGCTGGTAGGTGCATCTCTGTCGTGACCTTCTCGGTGAGCTCTGTTCCTGTCGACCAAACCTTGAACGAGAATGGATCTCGCATCAAAGCCTGGTTCCCTGGGGTCGACTGGAATCCTTCGCCCAACACTATGAGGGCGCCTGTCATCCTGCTGTCGAGGCACATACGACCCGCTCCTCGGGGGAGGGGTGGGCACTCGACGTCGATCGTCACGATCGAATCGGTGATCATACTGCTCACGGTTCCCGTACTGATTACGCCGGTCCCCACGTCCCTCACGCCTCGGGGGCGATCTCGGGCTATGAGCCGACTAGACTGTGTCTGCAGCAATGGATCTGCTATGAATCCTGTTCCGCGACTGAGAAACAGCGGAATTTTGGTCTCCTGCTGCCCGGAGTAACGCTCTGATCTGCAGCAAGCCTCTGCCAGCCTCCGACTGGGAAGGCTGAATCGACTCTGCTATACGGGCTGCAGCTGCTAAATTCTGAATCGGAGTTCGATATACCTGCGGGGGCGGAAAGAGCTAACGTCGACTAGATTCTGGAACCCGTTGTCGCGCATGCTCGTCGAGTGCTCGTTGGAGGTTCTCCAGTCAAGTGCGCTCGGCCAAGTTTGCTAGGCGCGCGTCCTCCAAGGCACGAGCCTCGGGGGTTTCTCCAACGATAGGAGTGTGCAGTGCATCAATGTTCCGGCGACGAAGTTCTTCTCTCTACAGCGACGTGAGAGGCTCGGGGAGATATTCCTCATGGGGACTCGACGGGTCGCCTCCACCTGCGCCTCCGTCGGTGCGGGGAAAACCGGGAGGACTGGGCGGTCCATCGACCATCAGAACCTCCGCCGCCGGATCAATGCTGTCACACTCGGATGTGGTCTCTGCGGAGCCAGTCGATAGGTCAAATATGCCATAGAGGGATTTGTCGGGCTCGATCGCCGCGACTTGAGGGGTGGCCAACTGGCGTGCCACCGCGTGTCTCACCCATCGCTGAAGTCTCGACCGGAGCGCTTGCGCCGACGGGAAACATGGAGGGAGGACGACACAGGAACCGACCGATAATGGGTCAAAGGTTGCCGCAAGAGGACGCCGCGGACGCACGCGCGAAAGTGCGTTGCCCCGCGGACAGGGAGTGTGTCCACGTCAAGCGGAGCCTCCTGAAGCCAAGCGGAGTCGTCGGCGATGAACGTGAGCGCGCCAAGACGGATCTCGCGGCCCTCCACCAAAACTCTGCCAGAAACCATGATGGTTTGGATCAGAAAAGATCACAACTCCTCCAACAAATCGCTAAAACACCTACCCCACGGTGGGCGCCAACTGTCGTGGTTCTAAGTCTAACAATAATGTAGGGGGGTAGGTATGGAGAGGCAAGATCTTAGCTATGGAGTAGTTGTAAGCACACGAGGTTTACGAGTTCAGCCCCTTCTCGGAGGAAGTAATAGCCCTACGTCTCGGAGCCCGGAGGCGGTCGACTGGATTATGTGTGTATGAATTATAGGGGTGCGAACCCTTTACACTGAGGAGGGGGGTGGCTTATATAGAGTTCGCCGGACCCCTCCGGCCCTCAGTTGTGCAGGGTTTTAAATACATTAAGGTCGGGTGTTACCGGTAACGCCCCTAATAAAGTGCTATGATGACCATAAAAGCTACTTAATAACCGACCGTTAGCGTGCGAAGTGCCTTTAGGTCTCCTGGCCATCGAGTGGTTGGATCTTGGTCGAGTGATTGCTTCTTGGTCGAGTGTCTTCGAGTCTGTCGAGTGGAACACCCCCAATTCGATTGAAAGGTGATTTCTTCTAGAGATGTCCTTGGGTAGGGCAGTTGGGACAGGTCCATGACCCTACCCTAGGTACATAGCTTCATCAATATCTTCTTGATGAAACATAAATCTGAAACATTTGAAAAGTTCAAATAATTTCTGAGTGAAGTGGAAAATCATCGTAACAAGAAAATAAAGTTTCTACGATCTGATCGTGGAGGAGAATATTTGAGTTACGAGTTTGGTCTTCATTTGAAACAATGCGGAATAGTTTCGCAACTCATACCACCTTGAACACCACAGCGTAATGGTGTGTCTGAACATCGTATCCATACTATATTAGATATGGTGCAATCTATGATGTCTCTTACCGATTTACCACTATCATTTTGGGGTTATGCATTAGAGACAACTGCATTCACGTTAAATAGGGCACCATCTAAATCCGTTGAGACGACGCCATATGAACTGTGGTTTGGCAAGAAACCAAAGTTGTCGTTTCTTAAAGTTTGGGGTTGCGATGCTTATGTGAAAAAGTTTCATCCTGATAAGCTCAAACCCAGATCGGAGAAATGTGTCTTCATAGGATACCCAAAGGTGACAGTTGGGTACACCTTCTATCACAGATCCGAAGGCAAGACATTCGTTGCTAAGAATGGATCCTTTCTAGAGAAGGAGTTTATCTCAAAAGAAGTGAGTGGGAGGAAAGTAGAACGTGATGAGGTAACTGTACCTGCTCCCTTATTGGAATGTAGTTCATCACCGAAATCTGTTCCTGTGACTCCTACACCAATTAGTGAGGAAGCTAATGATGATGATCATGTAACTTCAGATCAAGTTACTACCGAACCTCGTAGGTCAACCAGAGTGAGATCTGCACCAGAGTGGTACGGTAATCCTGTTATGGATGCCATATTACTTGACCATGACGAACCTACGAACTATGAGGAAGCGATGATGAACCCAGTTTCCGCGAAATGGTTTGAGACCATGAAATCTGGGATGGGATCCATGTATGAGAACAAAGTATGGACTTTGATTGACTTGCCGGATGATCGGTGAATCATTAAGAATAAATGGATCTTCAAGAGGTAAGACAGACACTAATAGTAGTGTTACTATCTACAAAGCTCGAATTGTCGCAAAATGTTTTCGACAAGTTCAAGGTGTTGACTATGATGAGAGTTTCTCACTCGTATCTATGATTAAGTCTGTCCGAATTATGTTAGCAATTGCCGCATTTTATGAAATCTGGCAAATGGATAAACAAAACTGCATTCCTTAATGGATTTACTAAAGAAGAGTTGTATACGATGCAACTAGAAGGTTTTATCGATCCTAAAGATGTTAACTAAATATGCAAGCTCCAGCGATCCATCTTTGGACTAGTGCAGACATCTCGGAGTTGGAATATACGTTTTGATAAGTTGATCAAAGCATATAGTTTATCCAATGCTTAAAAGTCTATCCAAATCATGTTAGCAATTGCCGCATTTTATTAAATCTGGCAAATGGATGTCAAAACTGTATTCCTTCATGGATTTCTTAAAGAAGAGTTGTATATGATGCAACCAGAAGGTTTTGTCGATCCTAAAAGGTGCTAACAAAATGAGCAAGCTCCAGCGATCCATCTATGGACTGGTGCAAGCATCTCGGAGTTGGAATATACACTTTGATGAGTTGATCAAAGCATATGGTTTTATACAGACTTGCAGTGAAGCCTATATTTACAAGAAAGTGAGTGGGAGCACTACATCATTTCTGATAAGTATGTGTGAATAACATAATGTTGATCGGAAATAATGTAGAATTTTATGGAAAGCATAAAGGAGTGTTTGAAAAGAGTTCTTCAAAGAAAGACCTCCATGAAGCTGCTTACACATTGAGCATCAAGATCTATAGAGATAGATCAAGATGCTTGATAAGTTTTTTCAATGAGTACATACCCTGACAAGATTTTGAAGTAGTTCAAAATGGAACAGTCAAAGAAGGAGTTCTTGCCTGTGTTGCAAGGTGTCAAGTTGAGTAAAGACTCAAAGCCCAACCACAGCAGAAATAGAAAGATAATGAAAAGTCATTCCCTATACTTCAGTCATAGGTTCTATAAAGTATGCTATGCCATTTACCAGTCCTATTGTATACCTTAGCATGATTCTGGCAAGGGAGTACAATAGTGATCTAGGAGTAGATCACTAGACAACGGTCAAAATTATCCTTAGAGGACTAAGGAAATATTTGTCGGTTATGGAGGTGATAAAAGAGTTCGTCGTAAAGAGTTACGTCGGTCCAAAGCTTTTTTTCATTAATCTAGATGACTCTAAGTCTCGATCTGGATACATATTGAAAGTGGGATCAATTAGCTAGAGTAACTCCCTGCAGAGCATTGTAGACATAGAAATTTGTGAAATACATACGGATCTGAATGTTGCAGACCCGTAGACTAATCTTCTCTCACAAGCAAAACATGATCACTCTTTGGGTGTTAATCATATAGCGATGTGAACTAGATTATTATCGGAGTTAATGACCATGGGTAGCCTAGCCGGCTCCCCCTGGGCCTTCATTAAAAAATTACGAGCCGATCCGGCTCTCAAGAATCCAAGACACGGGGCCGCCTTCCCCTTGCCGGCTGTCTCCCAGGCCGGCTATCGGAAGGCGGCCCGACTTCAGCCCTCATGAAGAAAAGCCGTGGGAGGGCCGCCTCCAAGAAGCCGGCCGCAAGAAGGCCGACTCCAAGAAGCCGGCTCCCACAAAGCGGTCAAGATCGTACCCTCGAAGTCCACATCCACATAACGGCGATGTGACGGGGCATGGCTACAGTGAAGCCTGCCACCCCCGAATCCCGGAGCACACCTGGCACAGTGCGCCGTACGGGTGGCCATGACCCGTCCGGCGTGGCACTGTTGCCACGTTGACCCTGATGTCATCCACGACGGGCTACCAGCGTGGCCCATGGGCGGTGGGCCCCTTCGGGCAGAGAGACACCTGAAGGCAGCCATGCCACCCCCAGTCGGCCCAAGACAGAGCCGGCTCCCCACAGCCGGCTTGCCACCTACCTCGAAGGAGACGCCCCATTAAGAAGACAAGACGCGGTGAGGCTACAGTGATCGCCCGCCAGGCGGCGGCACTGTAGCCATGACCACCTCGGCAAAGCCCTCGTCACCAAGATTGAGCAACAGTAACCAGCCCCCGACAAGGCCTTGGACAGTGGGGCCTGCCTATCGACCAAGGAGCCGGCAGCCGGTGGGACCCACCAGCCGGCGGGCCCCAGCAGTCAGCGCAGAAGCCGGCGAGCGTAGACACAGACGGCTGGGCCCCATGCCCAGCCGGATTACCATTGTACCCCCGAGGGGGTAGGCCTATATAAACCCCCCGGAACATCCATGCAAAGGATGGATCCCTGCTAGTTTCAGACACCACATAGGGAGGAGAAGAGAGCGAGCCTTGCCCTTCTTCCTCCTCTCGCCAAACAGCTCAAGGAGCATCGTGTAGCTACTTGTTCATCTAGTGATCATGCGGAGACCCCGCAGAGCAGCAGTAGGGGTGTTATCTCCACGGAGAGCCCCAAAGCTGGGTAAGATTCGCCGGCGTGCATGTCTTCGCCTCATCCCGTTTCCAGGCACCGGCGACGTCTTACTGGCTCCCACAATGATAAGCCACCCGTTGGCATATGTCGCACCTACCACCCGACATTTGGTGCCACCGTGGGGCCAGATGCACCGTCGTTCGGAGATCTGTTCTGGACGGGAACCCTCTTCCTCCCCCGCGGGCGTAGCCAGCCCGGCACGCCCGATGGCGCTTGCCACGACGCGCTGCAAGGCGTCACCAACGTCTGTGCGGCGAGCGGCCTCGCCGATCTCCTTGACAAGACCCTCATTTCCGATGAGCTCGCCTCCGACGTGGGCGCTCTCGGCCCCTTGGGAGGGCCCCTTCGTCATCAACAGAGCCTTAGGCAATGACTCCTACTACCTGATTGACGCGCAGAAGCCGAAGCCACGAAAGAGAGACGACTCCAGCAAGGAGTCGGAACGACCATGGAACGCCAACCTCCTCCGAAGGTTTTACAGTTAAAATGCAATACGTATCACGCTAACTTTTGTACTAAGTACGAGACAATAGGCCCCCCGAGGAGAGCTCGGGGACTGCCATCTTTTATCTATGAATGAAAAGTATCATGCTTATGACCTTGTCATTACATTCACTTTTTCCGTCCGGCACCGGGTTCGACTAGTCGGCCCGGGGACAGGCCGCCTGGAGTTATATTAGAAGTCCTACCCGCAGTCAGACAAGTAGTGTGCCGGCTCCCAAGCCTTCTCTTGCCAAAAGTCGCAGTTCAAAGAACCGGCTGTCTGGCTGGCAAGAGTTAAAGGCAGGAAAGGGCGCCCACACGAAAAACGGCTAGGGACTAACGGACTAATATAACAAAAGCCGGTTTTTCCCCCACCGCCGACCGACTACCAGAGTAGCCGGCCGGCCGGCTTCCATTCACCTCGCTTCAATCTAAGAAAGCTCGAGTACTTGCCTTCCCAAAAGGGGAAGGTGGCAAAGGAAACAGCCTAAGGATAGAAAGCATACATGAATGGAAACCAAACACGTGCACAATAATATTTACATAAAAGACCTTCAAAAGTCTAGCATTCAACATAGTTCGAATACACCCCCAGTGGGTGGAACTGCGCAAGTTTAATAAAGTTGTTCAAAAGGCAACAAGCAGGAAAAAACAAGGACGGCAGACTAAGCCAAGGGGGCGACTGGCGAGTCGGGCAAGTCGGTGGAGACGACAGTACCGGCTGGAGGAGTGGCCGGCTGGCGAACCTCGGCATGATCACCGCCTCCCGCAGAGGGCGCGCTAGCATGCGCCTCGTTGCTGGAGGCACGATCAGGCTGTGGCCGGCTGCCCGCTTCACCAGTCGGCTCAACGTCTTCGCCTTTCTCTCCTTCGTCGTCTTCGCCTTCATCGCTGGAGGCAATCTCCTCTGCCGAGTCTTCACCCACCGCCGGGTCCAGCCCGAACCACTCCTCCGGCTGGGCAACGCCGTCGTCATTAATCTCAGGAGCGAAGACGCTGATGTCAGTACACTCGGCGATCGTCGAAGCACGCTGAGCGATAGCCGGCCGCACCTCCTCCAACTCTTCGTCGGCCTCCAGCCGCCAGGTGCGCAGCTGGTCCAGGTTCAGCCCCAGATACCAGGCTCGGACGAACTCCAGCGCCCGCCCAGCTCCAAGCCGGGCTGCCGACGCCTTCCAGGCCTCGAAGCGGCCAACCGCCATCTCCAGCTAGTCGGCAGTCCGACTCGGGGTGCGGGGAATCGTCTCGCTTGGCCAGAGGGCGGCCAACACCTGCGCCCCAGCGCGCTGGAGGTGGCGGAGCATACGGTGAGCCCGCTGCAGCCGGGCTTGGACCGCCAAGAGCTGCTCCTCAAGCGTCTGGCTCACGTCCGGCGCGATTTCAGCCCCCGCCTGCCGGCGTGCCTCGCGATGGGCCTCGATGGATTGGGTGGCGAAGACGGAGTAGCCGGGAAAGTAGCCTGCACAGAGAACAAAAAGCAGCACAAGTCAGAACACAAATCAGAGATCAAGGGGCAAGCAGGGAGTGAAGAAGGCGGCTTACCGTCGATCAGATCTTCGATACGACTTAAGCCCTCGCTCAACGCCTGTTTCGCTTCAGCCCAGCCCGCCGCTTTGGTCTCGAACTCGGCCTTCAGGGCGTCCTCGTTGTCCTGCACGTTTTCAGGGCCGCCTTGTGGCTCTCCTCCTGGTCGGCCAACTTCTTGGCCAGGCGGTCATGCTCCAGGACCAAGGCGCTGTACTCGGCTTCCTTGGCGCGAAGGGCGGCTTGGGCCCCGCTGAGCTGCTCCCTCAAGTCGGCATTGGCTCCTGCAAGCATGAAGACAAAGGAAATTAATAAGGTGAAGCCGTCAAGGAAGATCCGACCCGGCTGCTCAGCAGTTGGCCCGAATCTCGGGGACTACACCCAGTGGGTGCGCTGACGCGCCCCCACAGGAGATGAACGAGACAAACACGCACTCTGGCTGCTGGTCAGGTCCTCGGTTCTCCGGCCCAGCTCCTGAGCCTGGGAGTTGAAGGCGGCTGCACGGAGGTTATGATACTCCTGGAAGATTATACAGGAGGCAAGGATAAGTTAAGTTGTCAGAACCTAGTAAGTTCCAAGCCGCCTGCGCAGCAGCCGGCTCGGAACTCGGGGACTACACCCAGTGGGTGCGCTGACGCGCCCCCATGGAAGAAATCAAAAGAGCAAAATAACCAAGGCCAGAAGACTCACCCGGATGACGGCCCGCGTCGAGAGAAACTCCTGGGTGTATCGTTGCAGCGAGGCAGCCTGAGCTTGAAGTCGGTTACGGACCTCCTGGGCCGCCGCGTTCAGCTCACCCGTCCCCCCGCTAGGAGTCCACTCGGACGTGCTGGCGCTGGCCGCCTCCAGGGCCTCCGCCGTCTGGCTGGCGCCCGCTGCTTGGTGCGGTTCCGGCGCGGAGGCGCCACCCCCAGCACGCAGGCGCGATGCCGGCTGCACCTCGAGGACGGCCCCTGCCTCCGGCTCGCCCCTGGACGGCTGCACCTCCAAGAAGCTGGCTCCCACAAAGCGGTCAAGATCGTACCCTCGAAGTCCGCATCCACATAACGGAATGTGACGGGGCGTGGCTACAGTGAAGCCTGCCACCCCTGAATCCCGGAGCACGCCTGGCACAGTGCGCTGTACGGGTGGCCATGACCCGTCCGACGCGGCACTGTTGCCACATTGACCCTGATGTCATCCACGGCGGGCTGCCAGCGTGGCCCATGGGCGGTGGGCCCCTTCGGGCAGAGAGACACCTGAAGGCGGCCAGACCACCCCCAGTCGGCCCAAGACAGAGCCGACTCCCCACAGCCAGCTTGCTACCTACCTCGAAGGAGACGCCCCATTAAGAAGACAAGACACGGTGATGCTACAGTGATCGCCCGCCGGGCGGCGGCACTGTAGCCATGACCACCTCGGCGAAGCCCTCGTCACCAAGATTGAGCAACAGTAACCAACCCCCGACAAGGCCTTGGACAGTGGGGCCTGCCTGTCGACCAAGGAGCCGGCAGCCGGCGGGACCCACCAGCCGGTGGGCCCCAGCAGTCGGCGCAGAAGCCGGCGAGCGTAGACACAGACGGCTGGGCCCCACGCCCAGCCGGATTACTATTGTACTCCCGGGGGGTAGGCCTATATAAACCCCCCGGGACACCCATGCTAAGGATGGATCCCTGCTAGTTTCAAACACCACATAGGGAGGAGAAGAGAGCGAGCCTTGCCCTTCTTCCTCCTCTCGCCAAACAGCTCAAGGAGCATCGTGTAGCTACTTGTTCATCTAGTGATCATGCGGAGACCCCGCATAGCAGCAGTAGGGGTGTTATCTCCACGGAGAGCCCCGAAGCTGGGTAAGATTCACCGGCGTGCATGTCTTCGCCTCATCCCATTTCCAGGCACCGGCGACATCTTACTGGCTCCCACAATGATAAGCCACCCGTTGGCATATGTCGCACCTACCACCCAACAATTATTGACTCTAGTAAACCCTTTGGGTATTAGTCACATGGAGATGTGAACTAATGAAATATGTGAACTAGATTATTGACTCTAGTGCAAGTGGGAGACTAAAGGAAATATGCCCTAGAGGCAATAATAAAGTTATTATTTATTTCTTTATATCATGATAAATGTTTATTATTCATGCTAGAATTGTATTAACCAGAAACTTAGTACATGTATGAATACATAAACAAACACAGTGTCACTAGTATGCCTCTACTTGACTAGCTTGTTGAATCAAAGTTGGTTAAGTTTCCTAGCCATAGACATGAGTTGTCATTTGATTAATGGGATCACATCATTAGAGAATGATGTGATTGACTTGACCCGTTCCGTTAGCTTAGCATTTGATCGTTTAGTATATTGCTATTGCTTTCTTCATGACTTATACATGTTCCTATGACTATGAGATTATGCAACTCCCGAATACCGGAGGAACACTTTGTGAAAATGTCACAATGTGACTGGGTGATTGTAAAGGTGCTCTACAGGTGTCTCCGATGATACTTGTTGAGTTGGCATAGATCGATAATAGAATTTGTCACTACGATTGTCGGAGAGGTATCTCTGGGCCCTCTCGGTAATGCACATCACTATAAGCCTTGCAAGCAAAGCAACTAATGAGTTAGTTGCGAGATGATGCATTAAGGAATGAGTAAAGGGACTTGCCGGTAACGAGATTGAGCTAGGTATTGAGATACCGACAATCGAATCTCGGGCAAGTAACATACCGATGACAAAGGGAACAACGTATATTGTTATGCGGTTTGACCGATAAAGATCTTTGTAGAATATGTAGGAACCAATATGAGCATCCAGGTGATGTCTACTACACAACCTTCTTCTTGTAGATGCTGTTGGGCCTCCAAGTGTAGAGGTTTGTAGGACAATAGCAAATTTCCCTCAAGTGGATGACCTAAGGTTTATCAATCCGTGGGAGGCGTAGGATGAAGATGGTCTCTCTCAAACAACCCTACAACCAAATAACAAAGAGTCTCTTGTGTCCCCAACACACCCAATACAATGGTAAATTGTATAGGTGCACTAGTTCGGCGAAGAGATGGTGATACAAGTGCAATATGGATGGTAGATAAAGGTTTTGTAATCTGAAAATATAAAAACAGCAAGGTAGCAAGTGGTAAAAGTGAGCTAAAACGGTATTGCAATGTGTTGAAACAAGGCCTAGGGTTCATACTTTCACTAGTGTAAGTTCTCTCAACAATAATAACATAATTTGATCATATAACTATCCCTCAACATGCAACAAAGAGTCACTCCAAAGTCACTGATAGCGGAGAACAAACAAAGAGATTATGGTAGAGTATGAAACCACCTCAAAGTTATTCTTTCTGATCTATCTATTCAAGAGTCCGTAGTAAAATAACATGAAGCTATTCTTTCTATTCAATCTTTCCTAGAGTTCGTACTAGAATAACACCTTAAGACGCAAATCAACCAAAACCCTAATGTCACCTAGACACTCCAATGTCACCTCAAGTATCCGTGGGTATGATTATACGATATGCATCACACAATCTCAGATTCATCTATTCAACCAACACAAAGAACTTCAAAGAGTGCCCCAAGTTTCTACCGGAGAGTCAAGACAAAAACGTGTGCCAACCCCTATGCATAAGTTCACGAGCTGACGGAACTGGCAAGTTGATCACCAAAACATACATCAAGTGGATCACGTGATATCCCATTGTCACCACAGATAAGCACATGCAAGACATACATCAAGTGTTCTCAAATCCTTAAAGACTCAATCCGATAAGATAACTTCAAAGGGAAAACTCAATCCATTACAAGAGAGTAGAGGGGGGAAACATCATAAGATCCAACTATAATAGCAAATCTCACGATACATCAAGATCGTATCACCTCAAGAACACGAGAGAGAGAGAGAGAGAGAGAGAGAGAGAGAGAGAGATCAAACACATAGCTACTGGTATGTACCCTCAGCCCCGAGGGAGAACTACTCCCTCCTCGTCATGGAGAGCGCCGGGATGATGAAGATGGCCACCGGAGAGGGATTCCCCCCTCCGGTAGGGTGCCAGAACGGGTTTAGATTGGTTTTCGGTGGCTTATGGCGGCGGAACTCCCGATCTATTCTGTTCTTCAATGTTTCTAGGGTATATTGATATATATATATATAGGCGAAAGAAGTCGGTAAGGGGAGCCACGAGGGTGGGGGGCGCGCCCAAGGGGGACATGCGCGCCTCCCTACCTCGTGGCCACCTCGAAGCTTCCTTGGCTTCAACTCCAAGTCTCCTAGATCACGTTTGTTCCAAAAATCACGCTCCCGAAGGTTTCATTCCGTTTGGACTCTGTTTGATATTCCTTTTCTGCGAAACATTGAAACAAGGGAGAAAATAGGAACCGACACTGGGCTCTGGGTTAATAGGTTAGTACAAAAAATAATATAAAAGTGTAAAATAAAGCCCATACACATCCAAAACAGATAATATAATGGCATGGAACAATAAAAAATTATAGATACGTTGGAGACGTATCACCAGGTTCCGCTATTGGTTATTGACCGAAGACGTGTCTCGGTCATGTCTACATAGTTATTGAACCCGTAGGGTCCGCACGCTTAACGTTCGGTGACGATCGATATTATGAGTTTATGTGATTTGATGTACCGAAGGTAGTTCAGAGTCCCGGATGAGATCAGGGACATGACGAGGAGTCTCGAAATGGTCGAGACATAAAGATCAATATATTGGACGCCTATATTTGGACATCGGAAAGGTTCCGAGTGATTTGAGAATTTTCGGAGTACTGGGGAGTTACGGGAATACGTGGAAGAAGTATTGGGCCTCATGGGCTAAGTGGTGGAAGAGAGGAGGCAGGGCGCGCCTAGAGGCAATAATAAAATGGTTATTATTATATTTCCTTGTTCATGATAATTTTCTATTGTTCATGCTATAATTGTGTTATCCGGAAATCGTAATACATGTGTGAATACATAGACCACAACATGTCCCTAGTGAGCCTCTAGTTGACTAGCTCGTTGATCAATGGATGGTTACGGTTTCCTGACCATGGACATTGGATGTCGTTGATAACGGGATCACATCATTAGGAGAATGATGTGATGGACAAGACCCAATCCTAAGCATAGCACAAGATCGTGTAGTTCGTCTGCTAAAGCTTTTCTAATGTCAAGTATCTTTTCCTTAGACCATGAGATTGTGCAACTCCTGGATACTATAGGAATGCTTTGGGTGCGCCAAATGTCACAACTTAATTGGGTGGCTTTAAAGGTGCACTACGGGTATCTTCAAAAGTTTCTGTTGGGTTGGCACGAATCGAGACCGGGACTTGTCACTCCGTTTAACGGAGAGCTATCTCTGGGCCCACTCGGTAATGCATCATCATAATGAGCTCAATGTGTCTAAGCAGTTAGTCATGGGATCATGCATTACGGAACTAGTAAAGTGACTTGCCGGTAACGAGATTGAACGAAGTATTTGGATACCGATGATCGAATCTCGGGCAAGTAACGTACCGATTGACAAACGGAACTGTATACGGGATTGATTGAATCCTCAACGTCATGGTTCATCCGATGAGATCATCGTGGAACATGTGGGAGCCAACATGGGTATCCGGATCCCGCTGCTGGTTATTGGCCAGATAGATGTCTCGGTCATGTCTACATGGTTCCCGAACCCGTAGGGTCTACACACTTAAGGTTCGGTGACTCTAGAGTTGATATGGGAATTAGTATGCGGTTACCGAATGTTGTTCGGAGTCCCAGATGAGATCCCAGACGTCACGAGGAATTCCGGAATGGTCCGGAGGTGAAGATTTATATATGGGAAGTCATCATACGGTCACCAGAAGTATTCGGGGGTTTGCCGGTATTGTACCGGGACCACCGAAGGGGTTCTTGGGGTCCACCGGGAGGGTCCACCTGCCCCGGAGGGCCCTATGGGCTGTATGTGGAAGGGAACCAGCCCCTAATTGGGCTGGGTGCCATCCCCCCTAGGGCCCATGCGCCTAGGGTTGGGGGGGGGGGAACCCTAAAGGGGGCTCCCCCCTTGGCTTGGGGGGCAAGCCTCCCCCCTTGGCCGCCGCCCCCCTCTAGATCTCATCTAGAGGGGACAGCCCCCTTCCCCCTTCGCCCTATAAATAGAGGGGAGGAGGGAGGGCAGCAGCACCTCATCCAAGGCGCAACCCTCCTGTCGTGGTTCTAAGTCTGACAGTAGAATATGGGGGTAGGAATGGAGAGGCAAGATCTTAGCTATGGAGGAGTTGTACACACAAGGTTTACGAGTTCAGGCCCTTCTCGGAGGAAGTAACAGCCCTATGTCTCTGAGCCCAGAGGCGGTCGACTGGATTATACGTGTGTGAGTTACAGGGGGTGCGAACCCTTGTCCCAGAGGAGGGGGGTGGCTTATATAGAGTACGCCATGACCCCAGCTCCCCTCCGTTACACAGGGTTCAATATACATTAAGAGGAGGCGTTACAGGTAATGCCTGTATTATGGTGCTACAAATGAGCATTAAGCATGCGAATGAATGCTTGACCGTTGCTGCGCAGAGTGGCTTTAGGTCTTCTGATATGTCGAGTGGTTTGGTGGTCGAGTGACCTGCGTAAGAGAGGTCTCCGAGTGATTGATAGGTCGAGTGGACTTTGCTTCGACACCTTTGTTGGTCCTCTGCTTCTGACTCTTGAACTCCTTACTTCTTAGGACAAGACTTTAGGTGGGGCATATAGGTCAGGCCTATTACCCTACCCTAGGTCTGTGTCTACATCATTAGCCCCCGAATGGATCGAGGTTTGAGTGAAAAAGAAGGACGGTAGTTGACCTGGTTCTCGCCCTTGATCTGCCTTGTCTCCTTCTCCGAGTGGAGGACAGCTGTTTGAAACTTTTGACTTCATTTCAGTCGCCTTGATCAATTCAAAAATCACCGACTGGTTTGTTTAGTGACATCTGTTGAGTGATCTATCTGATTGGAATCTTTGGTGAGATCGGTTACAGAGGATCCCGGATCTCAGGGGATTCGAAATTTGGGTGGAAGCGCGCCAGGCGAAGCGTCCCGCGGTAAGTGGAGTAGATAAATCAGACGTTTCGATTTCCGCGCCACCTTTTTCGCCACGTATCACATGTGCAACTGTTGGGCGGATTTGACAGGGCTGATCGGGCCCACGCATCAGCCACTTGGAAGTAGGCCTTTAAAAGCGGCGAAGCCGAGGCATTCACACCGTGCATGCTCATTTCCCTTCTTCTTCCTCTCGCGTCTCCACCTCGCATAGCACGACCACTCTCGACACCGCTGTTCTGCCACCATGGGGAAGGACAAAACGGCGGCGTTAGAGCGTGCGAAGAAGGCGACGGGGGCGGCGAAGAACAAGAAGATGAATCGGGGGTCTTCATCGCGCTTGGGGCTGCCGTCAGGTTGGATCCAGGGAGACTGGATCCGATCTTCGCTTCGGCAAGAGGACTTGGATGATTTGGCCGAGTTAGGGCTGATCGTCCATGAATCTGCGCGCCTGCCGAAGGGTGAATCGGAGCCACAGTCGCAACTGGGTGAGTGTGTCTTGCTCGCCACCCATGTCGACTGTGGTTTCTCGCTTCCACCACATCCTTTCTTTCAGGGCTTCTTAAACTTTTTCGGTGCCCAACTCCATCACTTTACTCCCAATACCATCACGTACATTGCTGCGTTCGTCTCTATGTGTAAGAATTTTTTGGGGTGCCGACCACACTGGGGCCTCTTCAAACACATCTTTACCATCCGATCCCAAACCGTGAAGAAAGCAAACTCGAAAGACGAGAAAACCCACGTTATCCAGATGTGCGGGGGCCTGGGCATTCAGAAGAGGAAGAGGAGCTCTTTTCCTCCGATGACTCTTCCTGAATCGGTCAGGGGTTGGCAGTCAACCTGGTTCTATTGCCAGGATATCGCGACCCCAGGCTAGTCAACCGGACTCCCCCCTTTTTCTTTTGGTCGTGTCCAAACTCCATATTCCTTGCGAGTGACCGCTGCTGAGAAGGCAGAGATAGGCATGCTAGTTGAGAGAGTAGTCCAACTGATCAATCAGGGTGTCACTGGTATGGACCTACTCGAGGTGTTCCTCAGTCAGCGGATCCAACCCCTCCAAGCTTGTGATCATTCTATGTGGATGTACTCCGGGGCTGGTGACACTGCTCGGGTTCATCTGGAGGAAGTGGAGGCCAAAACCGTGGCCGACTGGCTGATGGGCATTACCGGGAACAAAGACAACCCCAAGGGTGCGAGGAGAGTTGACCCTTTCAGCGACAGCAACCTGGCAGACAAGGTCCGGTCGTCATAACCGAATTTTTGAACATATTTTCTGACTGATTAAGGTTCTGACTGACTTATGATTGGTTCCTTGTTTTGCAGATCTACACGGAGATGTATTTGATGCCCAATGGTGAACAAGCCCTGGAGCAAGACCAAGAGGGCGGGGACAACGCCGAGGAGCGTGGCGAGTGGGAGTCCCCAGCTGATGGTGAAGAGGACGAGAGTGACGAGTCTGACGATGAGGAGGTGGCCGACTCGCCGCCTCGCTCTGAACATCGATCCAAGCAGCGGCACGACCCCGTGAGCAGACGCAGCAAAGCCGCGGCGTCGAGTGCTCCATCTCACAAGCGCACTCGGTCTCCGACTCCAGCGTTGACTGAGACGGTTCCCAAGCAGCCCAAAGCTAATCCTTCGAAGGCTCGGAAGACCTTGCCCAGGATCAAGATGGACGTCCCTGTTGCCTCTAGGTAAATGTTCTTCTCATATTTTCTCGTTCCGATCGGTTTTCTTGTTCTGACCGAGCGGATGATGGACCTGTATAGCCCGACCTCGGCTGCGACTGATATGGATGTTGACAAGACCCCTGCCGATGAGGAAGCTGATGATGCTGTTACCTCCAAAGCCAGTAAGTTTGCCCGACTCGAAGTTTGTTTGGTCGACTGGAATATTGGTCAGTTGTCTTTATGGCTCTCTCTGTTTATTGCAGCTCCACGAGACATTGTTGTGCTCCCAGACGACGAAGAGGAAGTACCGCTGAGAGGAAGGAGGAGGAAGGACAAGGAGCCGGGCAGGAAGGCGACCAAAGCCCAAGTTCTTCGGTCGACTGGGACACCTGCGGTGACGGTCGAGCGTTCGACAGACCCGGCTCGAACCAACGTCACCTTCGCTGTTCCTCTGTCGACTAATTGTCCCTCGAGATCAGCTGCTCAGGCTCCTGCTGCACCGACGTCATTCCATGCTTCAAATCCGGTGGCTGCTTCGACTGCTCTACCTCCGTCACTTTTTGCTGCATATCAGCCTCCGGACGATCCACCGGCTGCTGCCAGAGAAGCTCTTCTTCAACTGAACCTTGTGATGGGGCAGCTGAAGGTGGTGCATGAGGCCAGTCAGGTGGCCTTCAACGCCGGAGCTGCCATGCAAACCAATGTCCAGGTTAGTTGATTTTTCGATCGACCGTTTTTTGTCTGACCACCCACTGGAGTGTGGCTGTTCGAAAATAGTATATCTCTTTGTGTCGGTTCGAACTGATCCTTTGTACTAGTGGGGGCACGCTGAGTGCACCCACTGGGTGTAGTCCTCGAGACCGTAGTTGACTGCGGGCAATCGACTATGGTCTGAGAATTTGGATCTGTCTTTTTTTTGAAGGACAGTCGACCGTCGACTGTGATTTGGAAATCAGTGGGGGCACGCTAAGTGCACCCACTGGGTGTAGTCCCCGCGACTGCCATTGAATGTTTGATTCGGCGGTAGTCTTAGAATAATTATCTATTTTTATCTCTGTCGACTGATATGGCTGTGACTACAGAAATCTTGTGATCTTGGGGCTCAACTTTCTGACATGAACAAACAACAAATCAGCCTCAACCTTGATCTGGAACTGGCCAAGAAGAACCTCAAGACCGCTCGTGATGAAGTAGCTGCCATGGGAGGTAACCAATCAACCGCTCCATATCCCAACACTGGCACTTTTCCTTTCCATCTTTGAACCGAGTGGCTTCACTCGAGCAGATGTATGTAGTGAAAACCGCCAACTCCAAGCTCGCCTGAAGAATGTTATTTCTTTAGAGAAAATGAAGGAAGCTTTGGAGAAGAAGGATCTGGATCTTGCCGCAGCACAGAAGGAGGCGCGCGAGAAGACATCGCTTGCTGACAAGAAGCTTGCTTCAGTCGGCAAGTTAGAAGAAGAAAGCTCCAAGCTGAAGACTACTGTATGTGACGCCAATTAGGAGGTCGAGTGACTGAAGAAGAACAAAGAGAAGTTGACCGACGAACTTGGAAGCCTCAAGGCCAAGAATGGCGAGCTAGAATCTTATCTGAGCCAACTTGCTGCGAAGCTAGTCTTGAAACTGGAAGGTATTGACTAATCTGTCTTATTTCTGTCGACTGACAAGTCTAATGGTGTCGTTGACTCATAATTCTCTCGATCATGCAGAACTTTGCCAAGACTTTGAAGTGGAAACCGGGCGGGTCGAGACGGGTCTCGATCCCATCAACTGTCCAGTTAAAGATGATGTTGCGATGAATGTGTTGCGGTTGGAGTCTCGCATGGACAGCGCGGTTGCTTATCTGGAACGCATGAAAGCTGCAATGACTCGGGTTGATGCTGGTCTTTGGCCTCAGGCGGAGCTGTCTCAAGATCTCGAGTCTTTGATGGCTCGACTGAATCAAATCCCCGAACGCGTGCGAGAATGGAAGAAGTCATCTGCTCGCTATGGTGCTGACATCGCTCTGTCTCTGGTTCGAGTGCACTGCAAGGATGTCAAAGAAGACAAGCTGGCGCAGCTCAAGGTTGCTAACACGAGGAAGCATACGTTTCAGTCTTTCATGGACACCTTCCTTGATGCCACCACTCGCATTGCAGACATCATTGACCTCGACAGTTTCTGCGACCCAGCCAGTCCTTCTCCTGATGCGTGACCGAAAAACATTATGCTCCACTTTTATTTGCCTCGGAATGCCGAGTGATTGTGTAACCGTTAAACTTCTTCAGGCTTGATGCTCGAATAATTTTGATCTGCCGTCTGGGACCTTGGGGTTTATCCGAACTTGGTTTATTTCTGAATATGCTGGTGTTTGCTTTCGACTGGAATTTGTTTTTTGCTCAGAATACTCTTTGTGCTTGGAATGCCGCTCTGAGATGGGGAGTACTTAGGTGAGTACTTGGACTGCAACTAAGTTCCCGAGTGGGAGGATCGCTCACCACTCGGTAGAATTTTTAAACTTAGGCAAGTACTTGGACTGCAGCTAAGCCTCCGAGTGGGAGGATCGCTCACCACTCGGTAGGATTTTTAAAACTTAGGCGAGTACTTGACTACAGCTAAGCCTCCGAGAGGGAGGACCGCCCGCCACTCGGTAGGATTTTTAAAACTTAGGCGAGTACTTGGACTGCAGCTAAGCCTCCGAGTGGGAGGATCGCTCACCACTCGGTAGGATTTTTAAAACTAAGGTGAGTACTTGGACTGCAGCTAAGCCCCCGAGTGGGAGGCTGGCTCACCACTCGGTAGGATTTTTTTAAAACTTAGGCGAGTACTTGGACTGCAGCTAAGCCCCCAAGTGGGAGGCTGGCTCACCACTCGGTATGATTTTTTAAAACTTAGGTGAGTACTTGTACTGCAGCTAAGCCCCCGAGTGGGAGGCTGGCTCACCACTCGATTGGATTTTTTAAAACTTAGGCGAAACGGATTCGCAGCTAAGCCCCCGAGTGGGAGGCTGGCTCACTACTCGGTAAGATTTTTTAAAACTTAGGCGAAACGGATTCGCAGCTAAGCCCCCGAGTGGGAGGCTGGCTCACCACTCGGTAGGATTTTTTAAAACTTAGGCGAAATGGATTCGCTGCTAAGCCACCCACTGGGGGATTTCTCACGTAAACAAAAGCAACAACAATCACTGGGAAAATTATAACACTTTGTCTTTTGATAAACAAATTACAAAGGTATCTCTTATTACATCTCATCCGAGTGAGTACTTAAGTATAAAAGGGGCGGAGCAGCTCTGCATTCCAGGCTCGTGGCTCATCAATCTGGTGATCGACATTGTAAAGATGGTATGCTCCATTGTGGAGAACTCTGGTGACGATGAAAGGACCTTCCCAAGTAGGAGCGAGCTTGTGCGGTTTCTGTTGATCCACTCGGAGGACCAAGTCTCCTTCTTGGAAGGCTCGACTCTTCACATTCCTGGCATGGAATCGACGCAAGTCCTGTTGATAGATGGTCGATCGGATCATGGCCATCTCTCTTTCCTCCTCTAGGAGGTCAACTGAGTCCTTCCGGGCTTGTTCTGCTTCATCTTCAGAGTAGAGTTCGACTCGGGGTGCATTGTGAAGCAAGTCACTTGGCAAAACTGCTTCAGCTCCATAGACCAGAAAGAATGGGGTTCGTCCAGTCGACCGATTCGGGGTGGTCCTCAATCCCCAAAGAACTGACGGAAGTTCGTTGACCCACGCGCCTGCTGCATGCTTGAGGTCACGCATCAGTCGAGGTTTTAGTCCTTTGAGAATTAGACCATTAGCTCTTTCTACTTGTCCATTCGACTAGGGGTGAGTGACTAACGCGTAGTCGACTCGTGTGCCTTGAGAGGCGCAAAAAGCTCTGAACTTGTCGGAATCGAAATTTGACCCATTGTCAGTGATGATGCTATGCGGAACTCCATATCTAAATATAAACTCTCTGATAAAGCTGATAGCGGTGCAGGCATCAAGATTCTTGATAGGTTTAGCTTCAATCCATTTAGTGAATTTGTCGACTGCCACCAGCACATGGGTGAAGCCGCTCCTGCCAGTTCTCAGCGGTCCAACCATATCCAATCCCCAAACAGCGAAGGGCCAGGTGAGTGGAATGGTCTTGAAGGCTGAGGCGGGTTTGTGCGACATATTGGAATAGAACTGACATCCTTCACATTTGTCGACTATCTCCTTCGCCATCTCATTTGCTTTTGGCCAGTAAAATCCCGCTCGGTATGCTTTAGCCACGATGGTCCGAGAGGACGCAGGATGGCCACAGGTCCCCGAGTGGATATCATCAAGAATTATTTGACCTCCTTCTGGCGTTATACATTTTTGACCGACTCCAGTCGCGCTTTCCTTGTACAACTGTCCCTTTATCACAGTGAAGGCCTTAGATCGATGGACGATCTGTCGAGCCTATTCATCATTCTCTGGGAGTTCTTTCCTTAAGATGTACGCGATGTACGACACTGTCCAGTCAGGAGTGATGACCAAAACTTCCATGATCAGGTCGACCACTGCTAGAACCTCAACTTCAGTCGGATCCATGGAACTTTTTGGTTGCGGGACTTCTTCGGTGAAAGGATCCTCTTGAACTGATGGTGTGTGGATGTGTTCCAGAAACACATTGCTGGGAATGGCTTCTCTCTTGGAACCTATTTTTGCCAAATCATCAGCTGCTTGATTTTTCAGTCGGGGTATATGATGCAGCTCTAACCCCTCGAATTTCTTCTCTAGCTTTCTCACTGCGTTGCAATAACCGGTCATGGCTGGACTTCTGACGTCCCACTCCTTCATCACTTGATTCACCACCAAATCTGAGTCGCCATAGACCATGAGGCGACGAACGCTGAGTGAAATGGCCATGCGCAACCCATACAAAAGTGCTTCATATTCTGCTTCGTTATTGGAGGAATCAAAGTGGATTTGGAGAACATATCTGAGCTTATCTCCTCGGGGGGAAACCAATACTACCCCAGTACCAGAACCATTCAGCATCTTAGAACCATCGAAGAACATGGTCCAGTGCTCCGATTGAACTTGTGTAACACCCTCGATGCGACTATAGCTCCGACGTGTCGAGGCATAATCGCATTGAAGGCATATGTCGCAAGTTAGGCAACCATCACAACATCCCATGTAATATAGATAATAAAAAGGGGAGATGACATAGTTGGCTTACACTCGCCACATCAATCAAGTACATAAATAACATTACATCATCCAAACACTCATGGCCCGACTACGGCGCCAAAATAAAAGATAACCCAACATGCGACACGGTCCCGATCACCCCCAACTGGGCACCACTACTGATCATCAAGGAAAGACACGTAGTATCATTGAGAGTCCTCGTCGAACTCCCACTTGAGCTCGAGCGCGTCACCTGGAGCGGAATCATTAGGCCCTGCATCTGGTGTAATAGTAATCTGTGAGCCACAGGGACTCAGCAATCTCGCACCCTCGTGATCAAGACTATTTAAGCTTATAGGTAAGGCAAGGTAAATATAAGTGGAGCTGCAGCAAGCGACTAGCATATGTGGTGGCTATCCTGTTCGCAAAAGAGGGCGAGAAGAGAAGGCAAAGCGCGAGCGAGAAACTAGAGGACAACATGCGCAAACATTACTCCAACACCGTGTCCACTTCCCGGACTCCGCCGAGAAGAGGCCATCACGGTAACTCACACTGTTGATTCATTTTAATTAAGTTAAGGTTCAAGTTATCTACAACCGGACATTAACAAATTCCCATCTGCCCATAACCGCGGGCACGGCTTTCGAAAGTTCAAATCCCTGCAGGGGAGTCCCAACTTAGCCCATGACAAGCTCTCACGGTCAACGAAGGAATAGACCTCCTCCCGAGACGTTCCGATCAAACTCGGTACCTCGGTTCTTCAAGACACTTCGACAGGTTAAAACAAGTCCAGCAACACCACCCAGATGTGCCGACAAATCCTGATAGGAGCTGCACATATCTCGTTCTTAGGGCACACCGGATGAGCAAGACGTCGGGTAGGCCAGCCCAGAGTTGCCCCTGGTAGCCCCGGACATCGCTCGGTTGGACCAACACTCAGAGGAGCACTGGCCTGGGGGGGCTAAAATAAGATGACCCTCGGGCTCCGGAAACCCAAGGGAAAAAGAGGCTAGGTGGCAAATGGTAAAACCAAGGTTGGGCATTGCTGGAAAAGCTTTAATCAAGGCGAACTATTAAGGGGTTCCCATTATAACCCAATTGCGTAAGGAACGCAAAATCCGGGAACATAACACCGATATGACGGAAACTAGGGTGGCAAGAGTGGAACAAAACACTAGGCGAGAGGCCGAGCCTTCCACCCTTTACCAAGTATATAGATGCATTAAGATAACATGGCAATATAATGATATCCCAACAAGTAAATAAATGTTCCAACAAGGAACGGTCTCCAATATTCACCTGCAACTAGCAACACTATAAGAGGGGTTGAGCAAAGCGGTAACATAGCCAATCAACGGTTTGCTAGGACATGGTGGGTTAGAGGTTTGACATGGCAATTTGGGAGGCTCGAAAGCAAGTGGTAGGCATCGTAGCATTGGCATAGCAAAAGAGCGAGCATCTAGCAAAGCAAAGATAGTAGTGATTTCGAGGGTATGATCATCTTGCCTGCAAAGTTGTCAGAGTTGACTGGATCCTTGAAAGCAAACTCAATGGGCTCCTCGTTAGCGAACTCGTCTCCTGGCTCTACCCAGACAAGACAAACAAGTAAACGGAACACAATCAACCACGTGCAAAGCTCAAACAATAAGATGCAAGGATGGTATGCTATGCGGGATGCGATGCGGGATGCATATGCAAGATTTGACAGGTAAAGCATGAACCTGGCCTCAACTTTGGAATCTAAGTCTTCCACTGGAAATATGAGATGAAATCGCTTGAAAACGATATAAAGAACGCCGGAATCGGAGTTACGGTTTGGAAATGGCAAGCAAATCAAATATGACCACGGTCTGCGATTTACAGCAAGTAGCCATCTAAATGCAATGAGATGAACATGCTACAGCACCCAAACATGGCATCAAAATACATGGCGGGGATGCATTCAAGATGCTTAACAAAAGTCTAGCACTGAGCTACGGCCAATTCATCCATTAACAGGTTCAAACAAGCATGGCAAAAATGCATATGGTAAACAGATCTCAGACTTAGTGAAATTAACACTTGTCTGGAATTTCATATCAGATAGCACTCTTTGGAGCAACAAAACTACATGCTACAGGACCTGAACATGGCAAAGTAAAGCATGGCATGGAGCTACTCAAAGAGCTTAACAAAAGTCCCTTAGTTACCTTGAGCCAAAAGGGATCATAAAATACAATTACAAGCATGTGAACATGGCAAAAACATAATCAGTTCTCAGACTTAGTGAAAACTGGAGCATGCTGAAACAGATATCAAGTAGGCATGTTTACGAGCTCGATGCACTCACTACGGAGCAAGTCATGACAATCTAAGCATACATCCATCAAGAATACACAAAATGCAAGCTAGACATGGCAAGAACAATAGCATAGCATGCACGGATCAACTACAACATCATCGACAAAATCGCTAACAAGTAGACAATCTGCCCAGATTCATGAAGTAGCAGAAGTAGAGCTCGATTGACTCAAGCTAGGGTGCTCCATAATTGCAAACAAAGACATGGATGAATAGAGCACTACAAGATTAACAAAACATCCTTATTGATCATCCTCAAAAGGGGCACGGATCACTAGAAAACCACATGAACATATGGCCATATGAGATAAACAGATCAAGGACTTAGTGGAAATGCTAAGTCCCTGAAATCAGCATTACCAAGTGCCTCACTTTGCAAGCTTGTGCTAGTCACCACACACATCACAAAAATACATGGGTTGCACCTCTGGAAAGATGGCAAAACCCTTAACAAAACATATGTAGAGCTCATGGGCATATCATGCACACAATAATCATGGCAAAAATGACAAATATCTAAATGGAGTAACAGATCTGACAATTAACTCAAGTAGCACTCTTCTAATAGCATTTCGGGCATCAAGATGAACTCAAATGAAAATGATGCAATGGAATGAAATGATGTGCTCTCTGAGACGAACATTTTGATATGCTATATGCGTGAAACGGAGCTATGGATGGAAAGTTATACCACGATGAACATGAGCATATGAACTAGGGTTTCGGGCAAAAAGTCGACCCTCAAGATTTTAGATCTCAGATCTGGCACGCTCTACGAGGTTCATCGGCCGGAGCTTCGAGGTCGCCGGAGGGTCGCCGGACTTGGAGAGGAGACCGGAGCCGGGGCCGGCGAGCTCCGGGCGGCGCGTTGCCGGCGGGGCCGGGTCGGCGGCGGCCGGCGCGGTGGCGCGCGGCGCCGGGTGCGACTACGAGGCGGAGCGGCGGCGGGCTCCGGCGCACTGGGCGGCGGTCGGCGATGGCGGCAGTGACCGGCGAAGGAGAGGCGGGCGACGCGGTGAGGGCGACGTCCCGCGGGCAGGTGGCGGCGGACCCGGGCCTGGGAGGGCCCCTCGCGGGCCGAGCGGGCCGGCGGCGGGAGGAGGCGGCGATGTGGGCGCGGCTGCCCACGTGGCGGCTCGTGGTTGGCGGGGTGATTTCGTCCGGCCGGACCGGACGTGTCCGGTCGCGCGGAGGTGCTGGAACTAGGGTTTCGAACGGGGGAGATCCGGATTTTCGAGGAGGGGCCTTTAAATAGAGGTGGAGGGAGCTAGGAGAGTCGAAATGAGGTGCGGTTTTCGGCCACGCAATCGTGATTGAACGCTCTAGATGATGGAGAGGGTTTAGGTGGGTTTTGGGCCAACTTGGAGGGGTGTTGGGCTGCAACACACACGAGGCCTTTTCGGTCCCTCGGTTAACCGTTGGAGTATCAAACGAAGTCCAAATGGTACGAAACTTGACAGGCGGTCTACCGGTAGTAAACCAAGGCCGCTTGGCAAGTCTCGGTCCAATCCGGAAATGTTTAATCCCCACACACGAAAGAAAAGTAGAATTGACCACCGGAGGAGAACGAAGCGCCGGAATGCAAAACGGACAACGGGGAAAATGCTCGAATGCATGAGATGAACACGTATGCAAATGCAATGCACATGATGACATGATAAGAGATGCATGACAACGATAACAACACACGGAGACAAAAACCGAACCCAAGAAAATAAAATAACTTAAGGCCGAAAACGGCAAGAGTTGGAGTACATATTGGGAAAGTCATATCCGGGGTGTTACAACTTGAGTCGGCAGTTGCTGTTCAATCCACTCGGTGACGAAATCTGCAATTGCTTGGGACTTGATAGCTTTCTTTGCCTCAAACTTGATATCTAGGGGAAGGAGTTCAATCGCCCATTTTGCCACTCGACCAGTTGCATCTTTGTTGTGTAGAATCTCTGACAATGGAGCGTCGCTGACGACTGTAATGGAATGGTCAGAGAAGTAATGTGCAACCTTCTTCGTGGTCATATAAATCCCATATACAAGCTTCTGATAATGAGGATATCTTTGCTTTGATGGGGTCAAAACTTCAGAAACATAATATACTGGGCGCTGAACTTTAAAGGTTTTTCCTTCTTCTTCCCGCTCGACCGTAAGTACTGAACTGACGACTTGTCCCGTGGATGCAATGTAAAGCAGCAAAGGCTCTTCACCGATTGGGGCATCAAGCACCAGCTGGGTGGAGAGCAGGGCTTTTAGCTCTGCAAACGCTGCATCATCTTCAGGAGTCCACTCGAACTTGTCTGACTTCTTCATCTATTGGTAAAGAGGCAATGCCTTTTCACCAAGACGAGAAATGAATCGACTTAAAGCGGCCAAGCAATTAGTAAGCTTCTGGACATCGTGCACGCGCACATGGCGCTTCATTCGGAGTATAGTACCAATTTTTTCTGGGTTGGCGTTGATTCCTTGTTCGGAAACGAGAAAACCGAGTAACTTTCCGCCAGGAACTCCAAATGTGCACTTTGATGGGTTAAGCTTGATATCATACCTCCTGAGGTTGGCAAATGTCTAAGCAAGGTCAGTCAGCAGGTCGGAACCTTTCTGTGACTTGACCACAATATCATCCATGTATGCTTCCACATTCCGACTGATTTGAGTGAGAAAACACTTCTGAATCATCCTCATGAACGTGGCTCCGGAATTTTTGAGGCCGAATGGCATGGTAACATAACAGAAGCACCCGAATGGAGTGATGAAAGCTGTTTTGATCTCGTCAGGACCATACAGACGGATCTGATGGTAACCAGAATAGGCGTCTAAAAAAGACAGGCGCTCGCACCCCGCAGTCGAGTCGACTATCTGGTCGATGAGGGGGAGAGGAAAATGATCTTTCGGGCAGGCCCGATAGATATGTTTGAAGTCAATGCACATGCGAAGTGACTTGTCCTTCTTGGGGATCATGACAACATTGGCGAGCCACTCGGAGTGGTAAATCTCTCGGATAAACTCTGCTGCTAAGAGCCGAGCCACCTCCTTGCCGATGGCCTTTCTCTTCTGGACGGCGGACTGTCAAAGATGTGCTTTGACCGGTTTCACTTTTGAGTCGACTCGTAGACGGTGCTCAGCCAGCCCTCTGGGAACACCCGGCATGTTAGAAGGCTTCCATGCGAAGATGTCCCAGTTCTCACGGAGGAACTGGATGAGCGCTTCTTCCTATTTGGAGTCGAGTGTCGTAGAGATATGAGTCGGAGCAGCACTAGGGTCGGTCGGGTGAATGTGAATCGGCTTTGTCTCACCGGACAACTGAAACGCTGATTCCGTAGCGGGCTTCTGGGCTCGTAACAAATCAGTCCGGTCTGCAGTTTTCTGGTATTCCTGCAGCTCTACCACTGCCATCTGAGCATCGGTGATCTTTGAGCCTTTCTGAAAGCACTCTTCCGCTTTCTTCCGATTGCCGGTAATAGTGATCACACCTTTGGGACCAGGCATCTTCAGTTTGAGGCACACGTAACATGGCCGAGCCATGAATTGTGCATAAGCTGGCCTGCCTAGAATAGCGTGATAAGCGCTCTGGAAGTCCACAACTTCAAACGTCAACTTTTCTTTGTGGTAATTTTTGGAATCACCGAAAACCACATCAAGAGCAAGTTGGCCGAGTGACTCGGCCTTCTTTCCAAGAATGACTCCATGGAAGCTCATGTTGCTGGTACTGAGTCTGAACATCAGAATGCCCATCCCTTTCAACGTCTCTGCATATAGTATATTCAGGCCACTGCCTCCATTCATCAAAACCTTGGTCAGTCGAGTGCCTTCAACAATTGGGCCGGCCACCAAAGCTTGCCTCCCAGGGGTGGCTATGTGCATCGGGTGATCGGACTGGTCGAATGTGATGGCAGTCTGAGACCATTTCAAATAACTGGGTGTCGCCGGGGCGACCATATTCACTTCTCAGTTGATAACTTTCAATCGACTTTTGCTTTCAACATCAGCAAAAATCATCAGGGTAGAATTGACCTGGGGATACCCATCATCACTATCTTCCTTGTCCTCAACTTTGGGCTGTTTCCCTTGGAACTGCTGGATCAAGAGCCGGCACTGTCGAGTGGTATGCTTTGGATAAATTAGTTTACCCTCTTCATCCTTCTTTGTGTGAATGTGACATGGCAGATCCAACACATCATTTCCGTCTTGGTCTTTCACCTTCTTGGGGTTCCAAGGCCCTTTGGGCTCCCCCTTGAACTTTCCTTGAGTCACGGCCAAGGCTTCTCCAGGAGCAGCTGGCTCGGCTTTCCGCTTCTGCTTCCGACTGGAGTTCCCTCCTCTGGTTTCATGGGCGACTGACTTGTGCTTGCCACTCCGGAGCCGATCCTCTTCTTCACCATTGGCATACTTGGTGGCAATCTCCATCATTCGACTCATAGACATGTCTCCGATTCAACCGAATTTCAGGTTCAGTTCTCTGTACTTAACGCCTTCCTTGCTGGTCAATTGCAAGTTCCTTCAAATGTTCTGACAAACACTCGGGCAAGATCTTCCCAAGTGTAAATGCTGCTGGGCGCTAACTGATTCAGCCATGCTCTGGCCGAGCCTTCCAACATAAGAGGCAGGTGTTTCATTGCCACTTCATCGTTACCGCTGCCAATCTGAACAGCCACTCGGTAATCCTCAAGCCAAGTATCAGGCTTGGACTCACCAGTGAACTTACTGACTCCAGTCGCCAACCTGAAGTTGGGAGGAATCACCGCGGCTCTGATGGCTCTACTGAAGCACTCCGGTCCTGAGACGTGTACTCTGCTGCTGGTGGGTACATCTCTGTCTCGATCTTCTCGGTGGGCTCTGTTCCTGTCGACCAAACCCTGAACGAGAACGGATCTTGCATCAAAGCCTGGCTCCCTGGGGTCGACTGGAATCCTTCACCCAACACTGTGAGGGCGTCTGTCATCCTGCTGTCGAGGCACGTACGATCCACTCCTTGGGGGAGGGGTGGGTACTCGACATTGATCATCCCGATCGAGTCGGTGATCATACTACTCATGGTTCCTGTTCTGATCGCGCCGGTCTCCACGTCCCTCACGCCTCGGGGGCGATCTTGGGCTGTGGGCCAGCTGAACTGTATCTGCAGCGACGGATCTGATGTGGATCCTATTTCGCGACTGTGACACCGCTGAATTCTGATCTTCTGCCGCCCGGAGCAATGCTCTGATCTGCAACAAGCCTCTGCCAGCCTCTGGCTGAGAAGGCTGAATCGACTCTGCTATACGGGCTGCAGCTGCTAAATTCTGAATCGGAGTTCGATATACCTGAGTCGGTGGCGGAAAGAGCTGACGTCGACTGGACATTGGAATCCGTTGTCGCGCACGCTCGTCGAGTGCTCGCTGGAGGTTCTCTAGTCGAGTGTGCTTAGCCAAGTTGGCCAAGCGCGCGTCCTCTAAGGCACGGGCCTCAGGGGTTTCTCCAACGATAGGAGTGTGCAGTGCATCCGTGTTCCGGCGGCGAAGTTCTTCTCTCTGTAGCAAAGTAAGGGGCTCGGGGAGATACTCTTCATGAGTATGCGACGGACCGTCGGTGCGGGGAAAGCCGGGAGGACTACGTGGTTCATCGACCATCAGAACCTCTGCCACTGGGTCACTGCTGTCGCACTCGGATGCAGTCTCTGCGGAGCCAGTCGACAGGTCGAACATGCCGTAGAGAGATTCGTCGGGCTCGATCGCCGCGACTTGGGGGGTGGCTGACTGGCGAGCCACCGTGTGTCTCACCCACCGCTGAAGTCTCGACCGACTGGAGCGCTTGCGCCGGCGGGAAACAGGGAGGGAGGATGACACAGGGGCCGACCGATACTGGGTCGATGGCTGCCGCAAGAGGACCCCGCGGATGCATGCGCGAAAGTGCGTTGCCCCGCTGGCAGGGAGCGCGTCGACGTCGAGCGGAGCCTCCTGAAGCCAAGCGGAGTCGTCTGCGATGAACGTGAGCGCGCCGAGACGGATCTCGTGGACCTCCACCAAAACTCCGCCTGAAACCATGATGAAGGGGATTGGAAAAATCGCAACTTCTCCAACAAGTCGCTAGGACACCTGCCCCATGCTGGGCGCCAACTGTCGTGGTTCTAAGTCTGACAGTAGAATATGGGGGTAGGAACGGAGAGGCAAGATCTTAGCTATGGAGGAGTTGTACACACAAGGTTTACGAGTTCAGGCCCTTCTCGAAGGAAGTAACAGCCCTATGTTTCGGAGCCTGGAGGCGGTCGACTGGATTATACATGTGTGAGTTACAGGGCGTGCGAACCCTTGTCCCAGAGGAGGGGGTGGCTTATATAGAGTACGTCAAGACCCCAGCTCCCCTCCGTTACACATGGTTCAATATACATTAAGAGGAGGCGTTACAGGTAATGCCTGTATTATGGTGCTACAAATGAGCATTAAGTATGCGAATGAATGCTTGACCGTTGCTGCGTAGAGTGTCTTTAGGTCTTCTGATATGTCGAGTGGTTTGGCGGTCGAGTGACCTGAGTAAGAGAGGTCTCTGAGTGATTGATAGGTCGAGTGGACTTCGCTTCGACACCTTTGTTGGTCCTCTTCTTCTGACTCTTGAACTCCTTAGTTCTTAGGAAAAGACTTTAGGTGGGGCGTATAGGTCAGGCCTATTACCCTACCCTAGGTCTGTGTCTACATCACCTCCCCCTCTCCAACACCCCCTCCTCCTTCGTTGAGCTTGGCGAAGCCCTGCTAGAGAACCGCGAGCTCCACCACCACGCCGTCGTGCTGCCGGAGTTCTTCCCCAACTTCTCCTTCTCCCTTGCTGGATCAAGAAGGAGGAGACGTCCCCGGGCTGTACGTGTGTTGAACGCGGAGGCGCCGTTGTTCGGCGCTTAGATCAGAATCAACCGCGATCTGAATCGCTGCGAGTACGACTCCTTCATCTGCGTTCTTGTAATGCTTCCATTTCGCGATCTTCCAGGGTATGAAGATACACTCCCCTCTCTCTCGTTGCTAGTCTCTCCATAGATTGATCTTGGTGATGCGTAGAAAATTTTAATTTTTGCAATGATCCCCAATAGTGGCATCATGAGCTAAGTCTATGCGTAGTTTCTATGCACGAGTAGAACACAAGATGTTGTGGGCGTCGATTTTGTCAATTTACTTGACATTACTAGTCTTATCTTGATTCGGCGGCATCGTGGGATGTAGCAGCCTAGACCGACCTTACACGTACGCTTACGTGAGACTGGTTCCACCGACTGACATGCACTAGTTGCATAAGGTGGCTAGCGGGTGTCTGTCTCTCCCACTTTAGTCGAATCGGATTCGATGAAAAGCGTCCTTATGAAGGGTAAATAGAAATTGGCATATCACGTTGTGGTTTTGGCGTAGGTAAGAAACGTTCTTGCTAGAAACCTATAGCAGCCACGTAAAAACTTGCAACAACAATTAGAGGACGTCTAACTTGTTCTTGCAGCATATGCCGTGTGATGTGATATGGACAAAAGGAGGATGTGATGAATGATATATGTGATGTATGCGATTGATCATGTTCCTGTAATAGGAATCACGACTTGCATGTCGATGAGTATGACAACCGACAAGAGCCATAGGAGTTGTCCTAATTTATTATATGACCTGCGTGTTGATACGTCTCCAACGTATCTATAATTTTTGATTGCTCCATGCTATTATATTATCTATTTTGGATGTTATTGGGCTTATTTTTACACTTTTATACTATTTTTGGGACTAACCTATTAACCGGAGGCCCATCCCAAATTGTTGTTTTTTGCCTATTTTAGAGTTTTGCCGAAAAGGAATATCAAACGGAGTCCAAACGGAATGAAACCTTCGGGAGTGTTATTTTTGGAACAAACATGATCCAGGAGACTTGGAGTGGACGTCAAGAAACAATCGAGGAGGCCATGAGGCAGGGGGCGCGCCTACCCCCCTAGGCGCGCCCTCCACCCTCGTGGGCCCCTTGTTACTCCACCGACGTACTTCCTCCTCCTATATATATCCCCGTACCCCCCCAAACATACAGGAGCACCACGAAAACCTAATTCCACCGCCGCAACCTTCTGTACCCAAGAGATCCCATCTTGGGGCCTTTTCCGGAGCTCCACCGGAGGGGGCATTGATCATGGAGGGCCCCTACATCAACTCCATGGCCTCTCCGGTGATGTGTGAGTAGTTTACTTCAGACCTCCGGGTCCATAGCTAGTAGCTAGATGACTTCTTCTCTCTCTTTGGATCTCAATACAAAGTTCTCCTCGATTTTCTTGGAGATCTATTCGATGCAATCTTCTTTTGCGGTGTGTTTGTTGAGATCCGATGAATTGTGGGTTTATGATCAAGTTTATCTATGAACAGTATTTGAATCTTCTCAGAATTCTTTATGTATGATTGGTTTATCTTTGCAAGTCTCTTCAAATTATCAGTTTGGTTTGGCCTACTAGATTGATCTTTCTTGCAATGGGAGAAGTGCTTAGCTTTGGGTTCAATCTTGCGGTGCTCGATCCTAGTGACAAAAAGGGAAACAACACGTATTGTATTGTTGCCATCGAGGATAAAAATATGGGGTTTATATCATATTGCATGATTTTATCCCTCTACATCATGTCATCTTGCTTACGGCGTTACTCTGTTCTTATGAACTTAATACTCTAGATGCATGCTGGATAGCGGTCGATGTGTGGAGTAATAGTAGTAGATGGAGGCAGGAGTCGGTCTACTTGTCGCGGACGTGATGCCTATATACATGATCATGCCTAAATATTCTCATAATTATTCGCTTTTCTCTCAATTGATCGACAGTAATTTGTTCACCCACCGTAATACTTGTGCTATCTTGTGAGAAGCCACTAGTGAAACCTATGGCCCCCGGGTCTATTTTCCATCATATTAATCTCCCGTCAACAAGCTATTTCTGGCGCCGTTTATTTTGCTTTATTTACTTTCAATCTATATCATAAAAATACCAAAAATATTTATCTTATTATTATCATCTCTATCAGATCTCACTCTTGCAAGTGGCCGTGAAGGGATTGACAACCCCTTTATCGCGTTGGTTGCGAGGTTCTTATTTGTTTGTGTAGGTACGAGGTGACTCACGCGTGGTCTCCTACTAGATTGATACCTTGGTTCTCAAAAACTAAGGGAAATACTTACGCTGCTTTACTGCACCACCCTTTCCTCTTCAAGGGAAAACCAACGCAGTGGTCAAGAGGTAGCAAGAAGGATTTCTGGCGCCGTTGCCGGGGATGCTTACGCAAATTCAAGTCGAGATTTGATCTCCCGACAACTAGCCATTTCTGGCGCCGTTGCCGCGAAGATCTACGCCAAGTCAAGACATACCAAGTACCCATCACAACTCTTATCCCTCGCATTACATTATTTGCCGTTTGCCTCTCGTTTTTCTCACCCCCACTTCACCCTTGCCGTTTTATTCGCCCTCTCTTTTCTGTTCGCCTCTTTTTCCTTCCTACCTTCTGTGTGCTCATTCTTTTTGCAATTTGTTGCCATCATGTCTGAAACTGGGGAGGTTGTCTTTGATAAGGATAATTATACGGAAAAGTTTGATGCTATAGATGATCCTCTTGAAAATCCTATTATTTTGCACACTAAAAAGTTTCGTATTGGTAGCGGTAATATTATTGGGAAGGGAGTTATTCAAGATTTCTTTACTTGTGCCAGTGCTTTGCCCACTATGAGTGGATCTATCCTTCATAAAAGTAGTAGCCTCTCAGATGCTATATCCACGCTCATAGTTGAACTCGAGAGACAATTTTTACATATGCATCCTTCCATACAAAGGATTTTCCTAGAATTTTCTAATACTGAGCATTTTTCTGTTAAGCGAGCAGCGACCATCGTTTTAGCTCATGAGTTCAGATTTATAATAATAGAGGCCAATGAAATTTTTGCGCATTATAGGGTGGATACCGGCCGTCCTCCCATAGAAGCAATTCTTTTCTATCAAGAAGATATTATGCGTTTACAATCTTTAGATCATGTTGCTTTTAATGAAAACCTTAGAAAAAAGGTTCCTACCGATGCTCTTGTTAATAGGATCTCTGAACTTAATGATAATTTTGCCATCCAGAACAATGGTCTAGGTTTTTCCCTTGAACAAAGGCTCATGACTTTTTGCCAAAAGAATGCTTATAATGATGAACTGATTGTGCAATATGAGGGGCTAAAGGAGGAACCAATACCTCCGGAGCTTGATCTTGGGGACTTTTGTCCCATTAAATTTACCCCTTTTGATTATTTTTTCTTGCCACAAAGGAAGATTTCTGCTGAACGTAGGGAGTATGATATGAGCTTTCGCGATTTATCTTATCATTATCACGGCAATACCTAGATCTATCTTCGCTTTTATGCCTAGCTAGGGGCGTTAAACGATAGCGCTTGTTGGGAGGCAACCCAATTTTATTTTTATTCCTTGCTTTTTGCTCCTGTTTAGTAATAAATAATTTATCTAGCCTCTGTTTTGGTTGTGTTTTTTGTGTTTAATTAGTGTTTGTGCCGAGTAGAACCGTTGGGAAGACTTGGGGAAAGTCTTTTTGATCTTGCTGTAAAAAACAAAAACTTTAGCGCTCACGAGAATTGCTGCCATTTTTTATTGGAGAGTGCTATTTAGTTAATTCTTTTGGAAGATGATTAATATATAAATTCTTCACGTCCATTAATTTATTTTAGAACTTTTGGGGTTCCATAAGTTTGCGTTAGTTACAGATTACTACATACTGTTCTGTTTTTGATAGATTCTGTTTTTCGTGTGTTGTTTGCTTATTTTGATGAATCTATGGCTAGTAAAAGAGTTTATAAATCATAGAGAAGTTGGAATACAGTAGGTTTAACACCAATATGAATAAAGAATGAGTTCATTACAATATATTGAAGTGGTGTTTTGTTTTCTTTCGCTAACAGAGTTCACGAGATTTTCTATTTAAGTTTTGTGTCGTGAAGTTTTCAAGTTTTGGTAAAGATTTGATGGATTATGGAACAAGGAGTGGCAAGAGCCTAAGCTTGGGGATGCCCATGGCACCCCAAGGTAAAATACAAGGACACCAAAAAGCCTAAGCTTGGGGATGCCCCGGAAGGCATCCCCTCTTTTGTCTTCGTTCATCGGTAACTTTACTTGGAGCTATATTTTTATTCGCCACATGATATGTGTTTTGCTTGGAGCGTCTTGTATAATTTGAGTCTTTGCTTTTTAGTTTACCACAATCATCCTTTCTGTACACACCTTTTGAGAGAGACATGAAGGAAATATGCCCTAGAGGCAATTATAATGTTATTATTTTATTTCCTTATATCATGATAAATGTTTATTATTCATGCTAGAATTGTATTATCCGGAAACATAATACTTGTGTGAATACATAGACAAAATAAACGTCACTAGTATGCCTCTACTTGACTAGCTCGTTAATCAAAGATGGTTATGTTTCCTAACCATAGACATGTGTTGTCATTTGATTAACGGGATCACATTATTAGGAGAATGATGTGATTGACATGACCCATTCCATTAGCTTAGCACCCGATCGTTTAGTATGTTGCTATTGCTTTCTTCATGACTTATACATGTTCCTATGACTATGAGATTATGCAACTCCCGTTTGCCGTAGGAACACTTTGTGTGCTACCAAACGTCACAACGTAACTGGGTGATTATAAAGGAGCTCTACAGGTGTCTCCAAAGGTAAATGTTGGGTTGGCGTATTTCGAGATTAGGATTTGTCAGTCCGATTGTCGGAGAGGTATCTCTGGGCCCTCTCGGTAATGCACATCACATAAGCCTTGCAAGCATTGCAACTAACGAGTTAGTTGCGAGATGATGTATTATGAAACGAGTAAAGAGACTTGCCGGTAACGAGATTGAACTAGGTATTGAGATACCGACGATCGAATCTCGGGCAAGTAACATACCGATGACAAAGGGAACAACGTATGTTCTTATGAGGTCTGACGGATAAAGATCTTCGTAGAATATGTGGAAGCCAATATGAGCATCCAGGTTCCGCTATTGCCTGTTGACCGGAGACATGTCTCGGTCATGTCTACATTGTTGTCGAACCTGTAGGGTCCGCACGCTTAAGGTTTCAATGATAGTTATATTATGAGTTTATGAGTTTTGATGTACCGAAGTTAGTTCGGAGTCCTGGATGTGATCACGGACATAACGAGGAGTCTCGAAATGGTCGAGCCATAAAGATTGATATATTGGATGGCTATATTCTGACACCGGAAGTGTTCCGGGTGATTTCGGAGAAAACCGGAGTACCGGAGGGTTACCGGAACCCCCCGCGAGAAGTAATGGGCCATATGGGCCTTAGTGGAGAGAGAGAAGGGCAGCCAGGGTGGGCCGCGCGCCTCCTCCCCCCTTGGTCCGAATTGGACTAGGAGAGGGGGGGGGGGCGCCCCCCTTTCCTTCTCCCTCCCCACTTCCTTTCCCCCTCCTAGTAGGAGTCCTACTCCTACTAGGAGGAGGACTCCTCCTTGGCGTGCCAATAGGGCCGGCCAGCCTCCTCCCCTTGCTCCTTTATATATGGGGGCAGGGGGCACCCCTAGACACACAAGTTGATCCACGTGATCGTTTTTCTTAGCCGTGTGCGGTGCCCCCTTCCACCATAATCCTCGATAATATTGTAGCAGTGCTTAGGCGAAGCCCTGCGACGGTAGAACATCAAGATCGTCACCACGCCATCGTGCTGACGGAACTCTTCCCCGACACTTTTCTGGATCGGAGTCCTGGGATCGTCATCGAGCTGAACGTGTGCTAAAACTCGGAGGTGCCATAGTTTCGGTGCTTGATCGGTCGGGCCGTGAAGACGTACGACTACATCAACCGCGTTGTGCTAATGCTTCCGCTGTCGGTCTACAAGGGTACGTAGATCACACTCTCCCCTCTCGTTGCTATGCATCACCATGATCTTGCGTGTGCGTTGGATTTTTTTTTTTTGAAATTACTACGTTCCCCATCAGTGGCATCCGAGCCTAGGTTTTATGTGTTGATGTTATATGCACAAGTAGAACACACGTGAGTTGTGGGCGATATAAGTCATACTGCTTACCAGCATGTCATACTTTGGTTCGGCGGTATTGTTGGACGAAGCGGCCCGGACCGACATTACGCGTACGCTTACGCGAGACCGGTTCTCCCGACGTGCTTTGCACAAAGGTGGCTAGCGGGTGTCAGTTTCTCCAACTTTAGTTGAACCGAGTGTGGCTACGCCCGGTCATTGCGAAGGTTAAAACAGCACCAACTTGACAAACTATCGTTGTGGTTTTGATGCGTAGGTAAGATTGGTTCTTACTTAAGCTTGTAGCAGCCACGTAAAACTTGCAACAACAAAGTAGAGGACGTCTAACTTGTTTTTGCAGGGTATGTTGTGATGTGATATGGTCAAGACATGATGCTAAATTTTATTGTATGAGATGATCATGTTTTGTAACCAAGTTATCGGCAACTGGGCAGGAGCCATATGGTTGTCGCTTTATTGTATGCAATGCAATTGCGCTGTAATGCTTTACTTTATCACTAAGCGGTAGCGATAGTCGTGGAAGCATAAGATTGGCGAGACGACAACGATGCTACGATAGTGATCAAGGTGTCACGCCAGTGATGATGGTGATCATGACAGTGCTTCGAAGATGGAGATCACAAGCACAAGATGATGATGGCCATATCATATAACTTATATTGATTGCATGTGATGTTTATCTTTTATGCATCTTATCTTGCTTTATTTGACGGTAGTATTTTAAGATGATCTCTCACTAATTATCAAGAAGTGTTCTCCCTGAGTATGCACTGTTGCGAAAGTTCTTCGTGTTGAGACACCACGTGATGATCGGGTGTGATAGGCTCTACGTTCAAATACAATGGGTGCAAAACATTTGCACACGCGGAATACTCAGGTTATACTTGACGAGCCAAGCATATACAGATATGGCCTTGGAACACCAAGACCGGAAGGTCGAGCGTGAATCATATAGAAGATATGATCAACATAGTGATGTTCACCAATGAAACTACTCCATCTCACGTGATGATCGGACATGGTTTAGGTCATTTGGATCACGTAATCACTTAGAGGATTAGAGGGATGTCTATCTAAGTGGGAGTTCTTTAGTAATATGATTAATTGAACCTAAATTTATCATGAACTTAGTACCTGATAGTGTCTTGCTTTTTTTTGTTTGATTGTAGATAGATGGCCCGTGCTGTTGTTCCGTTGAATTTTAATGCGTTCCTTGAGAAAGCAAAGTTGAAAGATGATGGTAGCAATTACATGGACTGGGTCCGTAACTTGAGGATTATCCTCATTGCTGCACAGAAGAATTACGTCCTGGAAGCACCGCTGGGTGCCAGGCCTGCTGCTGGAGCAACACCAGATGTTATGAACGTCTGGCAGAGCAAAGCTGATGACTACTCGATAGTTCAGTGTGCCATGCTTTATGGCTTAGAATCGGGACTTCAACGACGTTTTGAACGTCATGGAGCATATGAGATGTTCCAGGAGTTGAAGTTAATATTTCAAGAAAATGCTCGGATTGAGAGATATGAAGTCTCCAATAAGTTATATAGCTGCAAGATGGAGGAGAACAGTTCTGTCAGTGAGCATATACTCAAAATGTATGGGTACAATAATCACTTGATTCAATTGGAGGTTAATCTTCCAGATGATTGCGTCATTGACAGAATTCTCCAATCACTGCCACCAAGCTACAAGAGCTTCGTGATGAACTATAATATGCAAGGGATGGATAAGACTATTCCCAGATCTTCGCAATGCTGAAAGCTGCGGAGGTAGAAATCAAGAAGGAGCATCAAGTGTTGATGGTCAACAAGACCACTAGTTTCAAGAAAAAGGGCAAAGGGAAGAAGAAGGGGAACTTCAAAAATAACAGCAAGCAAGTTGCTACTCAAGAGAAGAAACCCAAACCTGGACCTAAGCTTGAAGCTGAGTGCTTCTACTGCAAGCAGACTGGTCATTGGAAGCGGAACTGCCCCAAGTATTTGGCGGATAAGAAGGATGGCAAGGTGAACAAAGGTATATGTGATATACATGTTATTGATGTGTACCTTACTAATGCTCACAGTAGCACCTGGGTATTTGATACTGGTTCTGTTGCTAACAACTGCAAATCGAAACAGGGACTACGGATTAAGCGAAGATTGGCTAAGGACGAGGTGACTATGCGCGTGGGAAATGGTTCCAAAGTCGATGTGATCGCGGTCGGCACGCTACCTCTACATCTACCTTCGGGATTAGTCTTAGACCTAAATAATTGTTATTTGGTGCCAGTGTTACGCATGAACATTATATCTGGATCTTGTTTGATGCGAGACGGTTATTCATTTAAATCAGAGAATAATGGTTGTTCTATTTATATGAGTAATAACTTTTATGGTCATGCACCCTTAAAGAGTGGTCTATTCTTATTAAATCTCGATAGTAGTGACACACATATTCATAATGTTGAAGCCAAAAGATGCAGAGTTGATAATGATAGTGCAACTTACTTGTGGCACTGCCGTTTGGGTCATATCGGTGTAAAGCGCATGAAGAAACTCCATACTGATGGACTTTTGGAACCACTTGATTATGAATCACTTGGTACTTGCGAACCGTGCCTTATGGGTAAGATGACAAAAACACCGTTCTCCAGTATTATGGAGAGAGCAACAGATTTGTTGGAAATCATACATACAGATGTATGTGGTCAGATGAATGTTGAGGCTCGTGGCGGATATCGTTATTTTCTCACCTTCACAGATGACTTAAGCAGATATGGGTATATCTACTTAATGAAACATAAGTCTGAAACGTTTGAAAACTTCAAAGAATTTCAGAGTGAAGTTGAAAATCATCGTAACAAGAAAATGAAATTCCTACGATTTGATCGTGGAGGAGAATATTTGAGTTACGAGTTTGGTGTACATTTGAAACAATGCGGAATAGTTTCACAACTCACGCCACCCGGAACACCACAACGTAATGGTGTGTCCGAACGTCGTAATCGTACTTTACTTGATATGGTGCGATCTATGATGTCTCTTACTGATTTACCGCTATCATTTTGGGGTTGTGCTCTAGAGACGGCCGCATTCATGTTAAATAGGGCACCATCAAAATCCGTTGAGACGACTCCTTATGAACTGTGGTTTGGCAAGAAACCAAAGTTGTCGTTTCTGAAAGTTTGGGGTTGCGATGCTTATGTGAAAAAGCTTCAACCTGATAAGCTCGAACCCAAGTCGGAGAAATGTGTCTTCATAGGATATCCAAAGGAAACTATTGAATACACCTTCTATCACAGATCCGAAGGCAAGACTTTTGTTGCTAAATTTGGAAACTTTCTAGAGAAGGAGTTTCTCTCGAAAGAAGTGAGTGGGAGGAAAGTAGAACTTGATGAGGTAACTGTACCTGCTCCCTTATTGGAAAGTAGTACATCACAGAAACCAGTTTCTATGACACCTACACCAATTAGTGAGGAAGCTAATGATGATGATCATGAAACTTCAGAACAAGATACTACTGAACCTCGTAGATCAACCAGAGTAAGATCCGCACCAGAGTGGTATGGTAATCCTGTTCTGGAAGTCATGCTACTAGATCATGATGAACCTATGAACTATGGAGAAGCGATGGTGAGCCCAGATTCCGAAAAATGGCTTGAAGCCATGAAATCTTAGATGGGATCCATGTATGAGAACAAAGTATGGACTTTGGTTGACTTGCCCAATGATCAGCAAGCACTTGAGAATAAATGGATCTTCAAGAAGAAGACTGACGCTGACGGTAATGTTACTGTCTACAAAGCTCGACTTGTCGCAAAATGTTTTCGACGAGTTCAAGGGATTGAGTACGATGAGACCTTCTCACCCGTAGCGATGCTTAAGTCTGTCCGAATCATGTTAGCAATTGCTGCATTTTATGATTATGAAATTTGGCAGATGGATGTCAAAACTGCATTCCTGAATGGATTTCTGGAAGAAGAGTTGTATATGTTGCAGCCGGAAGGTTTTGTCGATCCAAAGGGAGCTAACAAAGTGTGCAAGCTCCAGCGATCCATTTATGGACTGGTGCAAGCCTCTCGGAGTTGGAATAAACGCTTTGATAGTGTGATCAAAGCATTTGGTTTTGTACAGACTTTTGGAGAAACCTATATTTACAAGAAAGTGAGTGGGAGCTTTGTAGCATTTCTGATATTGTATGTAGATGACATATTACTAATCGGAAATGATATAGAATTTTTGGATAGCATAAAGGGATACTTGAATAAGAGTTTTTCAATGAAATACCTCGGTGAAGCTGCTTACATATTGGGCATTAAGATCTATAGAGACAGATCAAGATGCTTAATTGGACTTTCACAAAGCACATACCTTGACAAAGTTTTGAAAAAGTTCAAAATGGATCAAGCAAAGAAAGGATTCTTGCCTGTGTTACAAGGTGTGAAATTGAGTAAGACTCAATGCCCGACCAATGCAGAAGATAGAGAGAAAATGAAAGATGTTCCCGACCAAGGCTCTATCATGTATGCAATGCTGTGTACCAGACCTGATGTGTGTCTTGCTATAAGTCAAGTAGGGAGGTACCAAAGTAATCCAGGAGTGGATCACTGGACAGCGGTCAAGAACATCCTGAAATACCTGAAAAGGACTAAGGATATGTTTCTCATATATGGAGGTGACAAAGAGCTCATCGTAAATGGTTACGTTGATGCAAGCTTTGACACTGATCTGGACGATTCTAAATCACAAACCGGATATGTGTTTACATTAAACGGTGGAGCTGTCAGTTGGTGCAGTTCTAAACAAAGCGTTGTGGCGGGATCTACATGTGAAGCGGAGTACATAGCTGCTTCGGAAGCAGCAAACGAAGGAGTCTGGATGAAGGAGTTCATATCCGATCTAGGTGTCATACCTAGTGCATCGGGTCCAATGAAATCTTTTGTGACAATACTGGTGCAATTGCCTTGGCAAAGGAATCTAGATTTCACAAGAGAACCAAGCACATCAAGAGATGCTTCAATTCCATCCGAGATAGTCCAGGTGGGAGACATAGAGATTTGCAAGATACATACGGATCTGAATGTTGCAGACCCTTGACTAAGCCTCTTCCACGAGCAAAACATGATCAACACCAAAGCTCCATGGGTGTTAGAATCATTACCGTGTAATCTAGATTATTGACTCTAGTGCAAGTGGGAGACTGAAGGAAATATGCCCTAGAGGCAATAATAATGTTATTATTTTATTTCCTTATATCATGATAAATGTTTATTATTCATGCTAGAATTGTATTATCCAGAAACATAATACTTGTGTGAATACATAGACAAACTAAACGTCACTAGTATGCCTCTACTTGACTAGCTCGTTAATCAAAGATGGTTATGTTTCCTAACCATAGACATGTGTTGTCATTTGATTAACGGAATCACATTATTAGGAGAATGATGTGATTGACATGACCCATTCCATTAGCTTAGCACCCGATCGTTTAGTATGTTGCTATTGCTTTCTTCATGACTTATACATGTTCCTATGACTATGAGATTATGCAACTCCCGTTTGCCGGAGGAACACTTTGTGTGCTACCAAACGTCACAACGTAATTGGGTGATTATAAAGGAGTTCTACAGGTGTCTCCAAAGGTAAATGTTGGGTTGGCGTATTTCGAGATTAGGATTTGTCACTCCGATTGTCGGAGAGGTATCTCTGGGCCCTCTCGGTAATGCACATCACATAAGCCTTGCAAGCATTGCAACTAATGAGTTGGTTGCGAGATGATGTATTACAAAATGAGTAAAGAGACTTGCCGGTAACGAGATTGAACTAGGTATTGAGATACCGATGATCGAATCTCGGGAAAGTAACATACCGATGACAAAGGGAACAACGTATGTTGTTATGCGGTCTTACCGATAAAGATCTTCGTAGAATATGTGGGAGCCAATATGAGCATCCAGGTTCTGCTATTGGTTATTGACCGGAGACATGTCTCGGTCATGTCTACATTGTTCTCGAACCTGTAGGGTCCGCACGCTTAAGGTTTTGATGACAGTTATATTATGAGTTTATGAGTTTTGATGTACCGAGGAGTCCCGGATGTGATCACGGACATAACGAGGAGTCTCGAAATGGTCGAGACATAAAGATTGATATATTGGACGGCTATATTCGGACACCGGAAGTGTTCCGGGTGATTTCGGAGAAAACCGAAGTACCGGAGGGTTACCGGAACTCCCCAGGAGAAATAATGGGCCATATGGGCCTTAGTGGAGAGAGAGAAGGGCAGCCAGGGTGGGCCGCGTGCCTCCTCCCCCCTTGGTCTGAATTGGACTAGGAGCGGGGGGGGGGGGGGGGGCGCCCCCCTTTCCTTCTCCCTCCCCACTTCCTTTCCCCCTCCTAGTAGGAGTCCTACTCCTACTAGGAGGAGGACTCCTCCTTGGCGCGCCAATAGGGCCGGCCAGCCTCCTCCCCTTGCTCCTTTATATACGGGGGCAGGGGGCACCCCTAGACACACAAGTTGATCCACGTGATCGTTTTTCTTAGCCGTGTGCGGTGCCCCCTTCCACCATAATCCTCGATAATATTGTAGCAGTGCTTAGGCGAAGCCCTGCGACGGTAGAACATCAAGATCGTCACCACGCCGTCGTGCTGAAGGAACTCTTCCCCGACACTTTGCTGGATCGGAGTCCGGGGATCGTCATCGAGCTGAACGTGTGCTAAAACTCGGAGGTGTCGTAGTTTCGGCGCTTGATCGGTCGGGCCGTGAAGACGTACGACTACATCAACCGTGTTGTGCTAACGCTTCCCCTGTCGGTATACAAGGGTACGTAGATCACACTCTCCCCTCTCCTTGCTATGCATCACCATGATCTTGCGTGTGCGTAGGATTTTTTTTTGAAATTACTACGTTCCCCATCAAGACACACATGAATTGGAATTTATTAGAATACTCTATGTGCTTCACTTATATCTTTTGAGCTATACAATTTTTGCTCTAGTGCTTCACTTATATCTTTTAGAGCACGGCGGTGGTTCTATTTTATAGAAATAATTGATCTCTCATGCTTCACTTATATTATTTTGAGAGTCCTTTAGAACAACATGACAATAATAAAAACTTTCATACAAGTGCATTGAATACTAAGAGAAGTTTGATGCTTGATGATTGTTTTGAGATATGGAGATGGTGATATTAGAGTCATGCTAGTTGAGTAGTTGTTAATTTGAGAAATACTTGTGTTGAAGTTTGTGATTACCGTAGCATGCACGTATGGTGAACCGTTATGTGACAAAGTCGAAGCATGATTTATTTATTGATTGCCTTCCTTATGAGTGGTGGTCGGGGACGAGCGATGGTCTTTTCCTACCAATCTATCCCCCTAGGAGCATGCGCGTAGTACTTTGTTTCGATAACTAATAGATTTTTGCAATAAGTATGTGAGTTCTTTATGACTAATGTTGAGTCCATGGATTATACGCACCCTCACCCTTCCACATTTGCTATCCTCTCTAGTACCGCGCAACTTTCGTCGGTACCATAAACCCACCATATACCTTCCTCAAAACAAGCACCATACCTACCTATTATGGCATTTCCATAGCCATTCCGAGATATATTGCTATGCAACTTTCCACTGTTCCGTTTGCTATGACACGCTTCATCATTGTCATATTGCTTTGCATGATCGTGTAGTTGACATCATATTTGTGGCAAAGCCACCATTCATAATTCTTTCATACATGTCACTCTTGATTCCTTGCATATCCCAGTACACCACCGGAGGCACTCACATAGAGTCATATTTTGTTCTAAGTATCAAGTTGTAATTCTTGAGTTGTAAGTAAAAAGAAGTGTGATGATCATCATTATTAGAGCATTGTCCCAAGTGAGGAAAGGATGATGGAGGCTATGATTCCCCCACAAGTTGGGATGAGACTCCGGACGAAAAAAGAAAAGAAAAAAAGAGGCAAAAAAGAAGAAGGCCCAAATAAAAAAAATGAAAATGAGAGAAAAAGAGAGAAGGGACAATGTTAGTATCCTTTTTCCACACTTGTGCTTCAAAGTAGCACCATGATCTTCATGATAGAGAGTCTCCTATGTTGTCACTTCCATAAACTAGTGGAAATTTTACATTATAGAACTTGGCTTGTATATTCCAATGATGGGCTTTCTCAAATTGCCCTAGGTCTTCGTGAGAAAGCAAGTTGTATGCGCACCCACTTAGTTTCTTTTGTTGAGCTTTCTGATAACCCACAAGTATAGGGGATCGCACCAGTTTTCGGGGTAGAGTATTCAACGCAAATTTATTGATTCGAGGAGCCAGAGAATATTCTCAATTATTAGCAGCTGAGTTGTCAATTCAACCACACCTGGAAACTTAATATCTGCAGCAAAGTGTTTAGTAGCAAAGTAATATGATAGTAGTGGTAGCGGTAGCAAAAGGTAATGATAACAAAAGTAATATTTTTGGTATTTTGTAGTGATGATAGCAATAGCAACGGAAAAGTAAATAAACGAAGAACAATATACGGAAAGCTCGTAGGCAATGGATCGGTGATAGAGAATTATGCCGGATGCGGTTCATCATGTAACAGTCATAACCTAGGGTGACACAGAACTAGCTCCAATTCATCAATGTAATGTAGGCATGTATTCCGAATATAGTCATACATGCTTATGGAAAAGAACTTGCATGACATCTTTTGTCCTACCCTCCCGTGGCGGTGGGGTCCTAGCGGAAACTAAGGGATATTAAGGCCTCCTTTTAATAGAGTACCAGACCAGAGCATTAACACATAGTGAATACATGAACTCCTCAAACTACGGTCATCACTGGTAAGTATCCTGATTATTGTCACTTCGGGGTTAACGGATCATAACACATAATAGGTGACTATAGACTTGCAAGATAGGATCAAGAACTCTCATATATTGATGAAAACATAATAGGTTCAGATCTGAAATCATGGCACTCGGGCCCTAGTGACCAGCATTAAGCATAGCAAAGTCATAGCAACATCAAGCTCAGAACATAGTGGATACTAGGGATCAAACCCTAACAAAACTAACTCGATTACATGATAAATCTCATCCAACCCATCACCGTCTAGCAAGCCTATGATGGAATTACTCACGCACAGCGGTGAGCATCATGAAATTGGTGATGGAGGATGGTTGATGATGACGATGGCGACGGATTCCCCTCTCCGGAGCCCCGAACGGACTCTAGATCAGGCCTCCCGAGAGGTTTTAGGGCTTGGCGGCGGCTCCATATCTTAAAATGCGATGAATCCTTCTTCTTTATTTTTTTCTCCCCGAAACCAAATATATAGAGTTGGAGTTGAGGTCGGAGGAGCTCCAGGGGGCCCACGAGGTAGGCGGTTGCGCCCTAGGGGGGCAGGCGCGCCCCCCACCCTCATGGACAGGTGGTGGCCCCCTGGTCTTCAACTTTTGCAAGGATTTTTTATTATGTCCAAATAGACATTTCGTGAAGTTTCAGGTCATTCCGAGAACTTTTGTTTCTGCACATAAATAACACCATGGCAATTCTGCTGAAAACAGCGTCAGTCCGGGTTAGTTCCATTCAAATCATGCAAGTTAGAGTCCAAAACAAGGGCAAAAGTGTTCGGAAAAGTAGATACGACGGAGACGTATCAACTCCCCCAAGCTTAAACCTTTGCTTGTCCTCAAGCAATTCAGTTGACAAACTGAAAGTGATAAAGAAAAACTTTTACAAACTCTGTTTGCTCTTGTTGTTGTAAATATGTAAAGCCAGCATTCAAGTTTTCAGCAAAGATTATGAACTAACCATATTCACAATAACGCATAGGTCTCATGTTTACTCATATCAATGGCATAATCAACTAGCGAGCAATAATAATAAATCTCGAATGACAACACTTTCTCAAAACAATCATAATATGATATAACAATATGGTATCTCGCTAGCCCTTTCTGAGACCGCAAAACATAAATGCAGAGCACCTTTAAAGATCAAGGACTGACTAGAAATTGTAATTCATGGTAAAAGAGATCCAGTCAAGGCATACTCAATGTAAACTAATAGTAATGAATGCAAACGACAGCGGTGCTCTCCAGCTAATGCTTTTTAATAAGAGGACAATGACTCAACATGAAAGTAAATAGATATGCCCTTCGTAGAGGGAAGTAGGGATTTGTAGAGGTGCCAGAGCTCGGTTTTGAAATAGAGGTGAATAATATTTTGAGCGGTATACTTTCATTGTCAACATAACAACCAAGAGATGGTGATATCTTCCATGCTACACACAATATAGGCGGTTCCCAAACAGAATGGTAAAGTTTATACTCCCCCTCCACCAACAAGCATCAATCCATGGCTTGCTCGAAACAACGAGTGCCTCCAACTAACAAGAGTCCTAGGGGGAATTTTGTTTGCAATTATTTTGATTTTATTTGCATAAAGCATGGGACTGGGCATCCCGGTGACCAGCCCTTTTCTCGTGAGTGAGGAGCGGAGTCCACTCCTCTTGAGAATAACCCGCCTAACATGGAAGATACAGACAGCCCTAGTTGATACATGAGCTATTCGAGCATACAAAACAAGATATTTATTTGAAGGTTTAGAGTTTGGGACATACAAATTTACTTGGAACGGCAGGTAGATACCGTATATAGGTAGGTATGGTGGAGTCATATGGAATAACTTTGGGGTTTATGGAGTTGGATGCATAAGCAGTATTCCCGCTTAGTACAAGTGAAGGCTAGCAGAAGACTGGGAAGCGGCCAGCTAGAGAGCGACAACAGTCATGAACATGCATTAAAATTAATCAACACCGAATGCAAGCATGAGTAGGATATAATCCACCATGAACATAAATATCGTGAAGGCTATGTTGATTTTGTTTCAACTACATGCGTGAACATGCGCCAAGTCAAGTCACTTAAATCATTCAGAGGAGGATACCACCCTATCATACCACATCACAACCATTTTAATAGCATGTTGGCACGCAAGGTAAACCATTATAATCTCCTAGCTAATCAAGCATGTCACAAGAAACTATGATCTCTAGTTGTCATAACAAACATGTTTATTCATAATAGGCTGAATCAGGAACGATGAACTAATCATATTTACAAAAACAAGAGAGGTCGAGTTCATACCAGCTTTTCTCATCTCAGTTAGTCCATCATATATCATCATAATTGCCTTTCACTTGCACGACCGAACAATGTGGATAATAATAATAGTGCACGTGCATTGGACTAAGCTGGAATCTGCAAGCATTCAATAAACAGGAGAAGACAAGGCAATATGGGCTCTTTTGTCAAATCAACAATAATGCATATAAGAGCCACTTCAACAATTTAATCATGGTCTTCTCCTATCGACCCCCAAGGAAAAGAAAAGAAATAAAACTATTTACACAGGAAAGCTCCCAACAAGCAAAAGAAGAACATGAAATCTTTTTGGGTTTCCTTTTAATTACTACTACAAGCATGGAAATTAAAACTAGCATGGATGATACAATGAAAAAGTATGAGCACCGACATCTAGCAATGAGTGTGTGAACATAAATATAATGTCAGTGAGAAATACGCACTCCCCCAAGCTTAGGATTTTGGCCTAAGTTGGTCTATGCCCACGGCTGGCCTGGCGGATATCCACAATAATAGTTGGGGTCATACTGAGATGCAGCGGCTATCGCCTCCTGAGCTGCAGCATGGCGAGGAGCGGCCTCCGCCCTCCTCTCGTACTCATCTGCCTCCTCTCTGGTAATAACATATCTTCCTTTTGCCTGATAATCAAAGAAGGCAGGAGCAGGGAGAGTAATACAGACAGGACACCGTCTGTCAAAGATTAGTCGATACTAGAGAGGTGATTCACTCCTCTCAACAAACTGGTGGTGAACCATAGCATTAAAATCTAGGTAAGCGGGAGGCAATTCAATACCATCCTCACGTATGGTTACACCTAGAAAATTAGGTAAGCGGGTTGCATAAATTCCACCGAAGAAATCTCCATTAAATCTATTATTATGCAACCTACGTGCAACAATGGCTCCCAAATTATAGGATTTGTCCCCTAACACAGCACTCCTAAGAATACTAAGGTCAGGGACACACATGTGACATGCTTCATCTTTACCATTTATGCACCTACCTATGAAGATAGCAAAATAATGTATAGCAGGAAAGTGAATGCTCCCTATGGTAGCTTGTGTTATATCTCTAGATTCCCCCACAGTTATGCTAGCAAGAAAATTTCTAAATTCAGATTTGCGGGGTTCACTAGCACTACCCCATTGTGGAAGTTTGCAAGCAGTGGTAAAATCCTATAAGTCCATAGTATAAGATTTTTCATAGAGATCAAACAAGACAGTTGGAGAATTACGTGAAGATGAAAATTCAAACCTCCTCACAAAGGTACTAGTGAGATAGTGGTACTGGCGGCACTTTTCTTCCTCGAAGCTCACAAGATCAGCATTACGCAAATATGTGTTAAATTCTTCCTTAGTTCCCGCTCGATCCATAAAGTTTTCAGAAGGCCATTCACAAGGACGCACTGGAGCGTCTCTTGATGGCTCTTCATCAGCATCACGCATTGCAAGCCTGGGCCCTTGCTTCCTTGAAGAACCACCTTGGTACATTTTCCTAAGCATATTTCTTTCTCTGAAAAATTTCTGAAATTTTTTAGTAACTTCAAAATAAAAGTAAGCCAAACTCAATAATATTGGTAGCAACTACTCATACAAGTGCCTAGAGCCTATATCATGCATCAAAACTACTTGGAACCATATAAATTTGACATGCAAGCTCAAGAACATGGTCACCTAGGCAGCACAAATTTACAATGAATAAAGCACTAGAACAAAAACTAATTGGACCAATGGAGGAGTCACATACCAAGGAACAATCCCCCTAAGCAGTTTTGTGAGAGGTGCTTTGAGCAAGGAGATCGAAAATGGCAGCAAAATGAGCTTGGACTCGGGTTTGAGTTGGATATTCGTGTTTGTGGGAGGAAGGAGTATGTGGGTGCAAGGATAAGTGGAGGAGGGCCACCGTGGGCCCACGAGGTAGGGGGGCGCGCCCAGGGGGTAGGGCGCGCCCTCCACCCTCGTGGCCAGGTGGATGCCCCCCGTTCTGTGTTCTCGGTGCCAAATATTCTCAAATATTCCAGAAAAAATCATATTTAAATTTCAGGGCATTTGGAGAACTTTTATTTTCGGGGTATTTTTATATTGCACAGATAATTCAGATAACAGATGGAAAATACTTATCTTTATTTTATTTAATATAAATAACAGAAAGTAAAAGGAGGGCACGGAAGGTTGTGCCTTCTAGTTTCATCCATCTCATGCTCATCAAAAGGAATCCACTAACAAGGTTGATCAAGTCTTGTTAACGAACTCATTCCGAATAACATGGAACCGGAGAAATTTCGAATAACACTATGTTACCTCAACGGGGATATGCACATCCCCAATAATAAGAATATCATATTTCTTCTTGACAGTAGGAAGAGGAAATTCAAAACCTCCAAATATAATCGATGAAATTTTTCCAATAGAATTGATACTATGAACTTGAGGTTGTTTCCTCGGAAAGTGTACCGTATGCTCATTACCATTAACATGAAAAGTGACATTGCCTTTAGTGCAATCAATAACAGCCCCTGCAGTATTCAAAAAGGGTCTTCCAAGAATAATAGACATACTATCGTCCTCGGGAATATCAAGAATAACAAAGTCCGTTAAAATAGTAACGTTTGCAACTACAACAGGCACATCCTCACAAATACCGACAGGTATAGCAGTTGATTTATCAGCCATTTGCAAAGATATTTCAGTAGGTGTCAACTTATTCAAATCAAGTCTACGATATAAAGAGAGAGGCATAACACTAGCACCGGCTCCAAGATCACATAAAGTAGTTTTAACATAGTTTCTTTTAATAGAGCATGGTATAGTGGGTACTCCTGGATCTCCAAGTTTCTTTGGTATTCCACCCTTAAAAGTATAATTAGCAATCATGGTGGAAATTTCATCTTCCGGTATCTTTCTTTTATTAGTAACAATTTCTTTCATGTACTTAGCATAAGGATTCATTTTGAGCATATCAGTTAACCGCATACGCAAAAAGATAGGTCTAATCATTTCAGCAAAGCACTCAAAATCCTCATCATCCTTTTTATTGGATGGTTTGGGAGGAAAAGGCATGGGTTTGTGAACCTAAGGCTCTCTTTCCTTTCCGTGTTTCCTAGCAACAAAGTCTTTCTTATCATAATGTTGATTCTTTGATTGTGGGTTATCAAGATCAATAGCAGGTTCAATTTCTACATCATTATCATTACTAGGTTGAGCATCGTCATGAACATTTTTATTAGCATTATCACTAGTTTCAGGTTCATTACCAGATTGTGTTTCAGCATCAGAAATAGAAATATCATTTGGATTCTCAGGTGTTTCAGCAATAGGTTCACTAGAAGCATGCAAAGTCCTATCATTTTTCTTTTTCTTCCTTTTAGAAGGACTAGGTGCATCTATATTATTTCTCTAAGAATCTTGCTCAATTCTCTTAGGGTGGCCTTCAGGATACAAAGGTTCCTGAGTCATTCTACCAGTTCTAGTAGCCACTCTAACAGAATAATTATTATTCTTACTATTCAATTCGTTAAGCAAATCATTCTGAGCTTTAAGTACTTGTTCTACTTGAGTGGTAACCATAGAAGCATGTTTACTAATAAGTTTAAGTTCACCTTTAACATTAGCCATATAATCACCCAAGTGTTCAAGCATATTTGAAATGTATTTCAATTGTCTACCAAAATAAGTATTAAAGTCTTCTTGCTTAGCCATAAATTTATCAAACTCATCTAAGCATGGACTAGCAAACTTGGTAAATGGGATTTCAGCTTTATCATATCTATAAAGAGAATTTACCTTTACTACCTGTGTCGGGTTATCAAGACCATGAATTTCTTCAATAGGTAATGGATTAAGATCATATGTTTCTTCAACAGGCGGCAAATTAAGACCGTGTATTTCTTCAATAGGAGGTAAATTCTTAACATCTTCAGCTTTAATACATTTTTCCTTCATAGATTTCTTTGCCTCTTTCATATCTTTAGGACTGAGAAATAGAACACCTCTCTTCTTCAGAGTTGGTTTAGGAATAGGCTCAGGAACTGTCCAATTATTTTCATTTATCAACATATTATTCAATAGAATTTCAGCTTCAGCCGGTGTTCTTTCCCTGAAAACAGAACCAGCACAACTATCCAGGTAATCTCTGGAAGCATCAGTTAGTCCATTATAAAAGATATCAAGTATTTCATTTTTCTTAAGAGGATGATCAGGCAAAGCATTAAGTAATTGGAAAAGGCTCCCCGAGCTTGTGGGAGACTCTCTTCTTCAATTTCCACAAAATTATATATATCCCTTAAAGCAGCTTGTTTCTTATGAGCAGGAAATATTTAGCAGAGAAGTAATAAATCATATCCTGGGGACTACGCACACAACCAGGATCAAGAGAACTAAACCATATCTTAGCAACACCCTTTAATGAGAACAGAAATATTTTAAGGATATAAAAGTAGCGAGTTCTCTCATCATTAGTGAACAGGGTGGCTATACATTTAATTTAGTAAGATGTGCCACAACAGTTTCAGATTCATAGCCATGAAAAGGATCAGATTCAACCAAAGTAATTATATCAGGATCAATAGAGAGTTAATAATCCTTATCAGTAACACGGATAGGTGAAGTAGCAAAAGCAGGGTCAGGTTTCATTCTAGCATTAAGAGATTGCTGCTTCCATTTAGCTAATAATTTCTTAAGATCACTTCTATTATTACAAGCAAGAATAGCTCTAGCGAATTCTTCATCTAGGACATAACCCTCAGGAACAATAGGCAATTCATAAGTATTACGGGGAGAGTCTTCATCATCACTATATTCAATATAATCAGTTTCAATATTTTCATTCTCTCTAACCATAGCAAGTTGTTCATCAAGAAATTCACCAAGTGGCACAGTAGTATCAAGTGTAGAAGTAGTTTCATCATAAGTATCATGCATAGCAGAAGTGGCATCATCAATAACATGCGACATATCAGAACGAATAGGAGAAGAAGGTTCAGGTGTCGCAAGCTTGCTCAAAACAGAAGGTGAATCAAGTGCAGAGCTAGATGGCAGTTCCTTACCTCCCCTCGTAGTTGAGGGATAAATCTTGGTTTTTGGATCTCTCAAGTTCTTCATAATGATAAGCATATATAAATCCCAAGTGACTCAAAGAATAGAGCTATGCTACCCGGCAATGGCGCCAGAAAATAGTCTTGATAACTCACAAGTATAGGGGATCGCAACAGTTTTCAAGGGTAGAGTATTCAGCCCAAATTTATTGATTTGACACAAGGGGAGCCAAAGAATATTCTCAAGTATTAGCAGCTGAGTTGTCAATTCAACCACACCTGGAAACTTAATATCAGTAGCAAAGTGTTTAGTAGCAAAGTAATATGATAGTAGTGGTAGCGGTAGCAAAATGTAATGATAACAAAAGTAATATTTTTGGTATTTTGTAGTGATGATAGCAATAGCAACGGAAAAGTAAATAAACGAAGAACAATATACGGAAAGCTCGTAGGCAATGGATCGGTGATAGAGAATTATGCCGGATGCGGTTCATCATGTAACAGTCATAACCTAGGGTGACACAGAACTAGCTCCAATTCATCAATGTAATGTAGGCATGTATTCCGAATATAGTCATACGTGCTTATGGAAAAGAACTTGCATGACATCTTTTGTCCTTCCCTCCCGTGGCAGCGGGGTCCTAGCGGAAACTAAGGGATATTAAGGCCTCCTTTTAATAGAGTACCAGACCAAAGCATTAACACATAGTGAATACATGAACTCCTCACACTACGGTCATCACCGGTAAGTATCCCGATTATTGTCACTTCGGGGTTAACGGATCATAACAGACAATAGGTGACTATAGACTTGCAAGATAGGATCAAGAACTCTCATATGTTGATGAAAACATAATAGGTTCAGATCTCAAATCATGGCACTCGGGCCCTAGTGACAAGCATTAAGCATAGAAAAGTCATAGCAACATCAATCTCGGAACATAGTGGATACTAGGGATCAAACCCTAACAAAACTAACTCGATTACATGATAAATCTCATCCAACCCACCACAGTCTAGCAAGACTACATTGGAATTACTCACGCACGGCGGTGAGCATCATGAAATCGGTGATGGAGGATGGTTGATGATGACGATGGCGACGGATTCCCCTCTCCGGAGCCCCGAACAGACTCCAGATCATCCCTCCCGAGAGGTTTTAGGGCTTGGCGGCGGCTCCGTATCCTAAAACGCGATGAATCCTTCTTCTTTATTTTTTTCTCCCCGAAACCAAATATATAGAGTTGGAGTTGAGGTCGGAGGACCTCCAGGGGGCCCACGAGGTAGGGGGCGCGCCCCCACCCTCGTGGACAGGTGGTGGGCCCCCTGGTCTTCAACTTTTGCAAGGATTCTTTATTATTTCCAAATAGACGTTCCATGAAGTTTTAGGTCATTCCGAGAACTTTTGTTTCTGCACATAAATAACACCATGGCAATTCTGCTGAAAACAACATCAGTCCGGGTTAGTTCCATTCAAATCATGCAAGTTAGAGTCCAAAACAAGGGCAAAAGTGTTTGGAAAAGTAGATACAACGGAGACGTATCACTTTCATACACTTATAGCTTTAGTGCATACGTTGCATGGAAATCCCTACTCACTCACATTGATATCTATTGATGGGCATCTCCATAGCCCGTTGATACGCGTAGTTGATGTGAGACTATCTTCTCCTTTTTTGTCTTCTCCACAACCACCATTCTATTCCACCATAGTGCTATATCCATGGTTCATGCTCATATATTGAGTGAAGATTGAAAAAGTTGGAGAACATCAAAAGTATGAAACAATTGCTTGGCTTGTCATTGGGGTTGTGCATGATTTAATATTTTGTGTGATGAAGATAGAGCATAGCCAAACTATATGATTTTGTAGGGATAACTTTCTTTGGCCATGTTATTTTGAGAAGACGTGATTGCTTAGTTAGTATGCTTGAAGTATTATTATTTCTATGTCAATATTAAACTTTTATCTTGAATCTTTCAGACCTGAACATTGATGCCACAATAAAGAAAAAATACATTGAGAAATATGTTAGAAGCATTCCACATCAGAAATTCTGTTTTTATCATTTACCTACTCGAGGACGAGCATGAATTAAGCTTGGGGATGCTTGATACGTCTCCAACGTATCTATAATTTTTGTTTGCTCCATGCTATTATATTATCTATTTTGGATGTTACTGGGCTTATTTTTTTTACACTTTTATACTATTTTTGGGACTAACCTATTAACCGGAGACCCATCCCAAATTGCTGATTTTTTGCCTATTTTAGAGTTTCGTCAAAAAGGAATATCAAACGGAGTCCAAACGGAATGAAACCTTCGGTGGCGTTATTTTTGGAACAAACATGATCCAGGAGACTTGGAGTGGACGTCAACAAACAATCGAGGAGGCCACGAGACAGGGGGCGTGCCTACCCCCTGGGCGCGCCCTCCACCATCGTGGGCCCCTCATTGATCCACCGACGTACTTCTTCCTCCTATATATATCCACGTACCCCCCAAACATCCAGGAGCACTACGAAAACCTAATTCCACCGCCGCAACCTTCTGTACTCAAGAGATCCCATCTTGGGGCCTTTTCCGAAGCTCCGCTGGAGGGGGCATTGATCACGGAGGGCCTCTACATCAACTCCATGGCCTCTCCGATGATGTGTGGGTAGTTTACTTCAGACCTCCGGGTCCATAGCTAGTAGCTAGATGGCTTCTTCTCTCTATTTGGATATCAATACAAAGTTCTCCTCGATTTTCTTGGAGATCTATTCGATGTAATCTTCTTTTGCGGTGTGTTTGTCGAGATCCGATGAATTGTGGGTTTACGATCAAGTTTATCTATGAACAGTATTTGAATCTTATCTAAATTCTTTTATGTATGATTGGTTTATCTTTGCAAGTCTCTTTGAATTATCAGTTTGGTTTGGCCTACTAGATTGATCTTTCTTGCAATGGGAGAAGTGCTTAGCTTTGGGTTCAATTTTGCGGTGCTCGATCCCAGTGACAGAAAGGGAAACGACATGAATTGTATTGTTGCTATCAAGGATAAAAAGATGGGGTTTATATCATATTGCATGAGTTTATCCCTCTACATCATGTCATCTTGCTTAAGGCGTTACTCTGTTCTTATGAACTTAATACTCTAGATGCATGCTGGATAGCGGTCGATGTGTGGAGTAATAGTAGTAGATGCAGGCAGGAGTCGGTCTACTTGTCGCGGATGTGATCATGCCTAGATATTCTCATAATCATTCGCTTTTCTATCAATTGCTTGACAGTAATTTGTTCACCACCGTAATACTTGTGCTTTCTTGAGAGAAGCCACTAGTGAAACCTATGGCCCCCGGGTCTATTTTCCATCATATTAATCTCCCGTCAACAAGCTATTTCTGGCACCATTTATTTTGCTTTATTTACTTTCAATCTATATCATAAAAATACCAAAAATATTTATCTTATTATTATCATCTCTATTAGATCTCACTCTTGCAAGTGGCCATAAAGGGATTGACAACCCCTTTATCGCATTGGTTGCGAGGTTCTTATTTGTTTGTGTAGGTATGAGGTTACTCGCGCGTGGTCTCCTACTGGATTGATACCTTGGTTCTCAAAAACTAAGGGAAATACTTACGCTGCTTTACTACACCACCCTTTCCTCTTCAAGGGAAAACCAACACAGTGCTCAAGAGGTAGCATGTGTCAATGATAACGCCATGTAATTACTTCACTTTATTGCTAACCGTTAGCCATAGTAGTAGAAGTAACAGCTGGCGAGACAACTTCATGAAGACACGATGATGGAGATGATCATGGTGTCATGCCGGTGACGATGATGATCATGGCGCCCCGAAGATGGAGATCAAAAGGAGCAAAATGATATGGGCCATATCATGTCACTATTTGATTGCATGTGATGTTTATCATGTTTATACATCTTATTTGCTTAGAACGACGATAGCTTAAATAAGATGATCTCTCACTAAAATTTCAAGAAAGTGTTCCCCCTAACTGTGCACCGTTGCGAAGGTTCGTTGTTTCGAAGCACCACGTGATGATCGGGTGTGATAGATTCTAACATTCGAATACGACAGATGTAAGCCAGATTTACACATGCAAAACACTTAGGTTGACTTGACGAGCCTAGCATGTATAGACATGGCCTCGGAACACGAGAGACCGAAAGGTCGAACATGAGTCGTATAGTAGATACGATCAACATTGAGATGTTCACCGTTGATGACTAGTCCATCTCATGTGATGATCGGACACAGCCTAGTCGATTCGGATCATGTATCACTTAGATGACTAGAGGGATGTCTATCTATGTGGGAGTTCATTAAATAATTTGATTAGATGAACTTAATTATCATGAACTTAGTCTAAATATCTTTACAATATGTCTTATAGATCAAATGGCCCACGCTAATGTTGCCCTCAACTTCAACGCGTTCCTAGAGAAAATCAAGCTGAAAGACGATGGTAGCAACTATACGGACTGGGTCTGTAACTTGAGGATCATCCTCATAGCTGCCAAGAAAGCATATGTCCTTGAAGCACCGCTAGGTGAAGCACTGTTTTCCCAGCAACTCAAGACGTGATGAACGCCTGGCAGTCGCGTAATGATGATTACTCCCTGGTTCAGTGCAGCATGCTTTACAGCTTAGAATCGGGGCTCCAAAAGCGTTTTGAGCAGCACGGAGCATATGAGATGTTCCAAGAGCCGAAAATGGTTTTCCAAGCTCATGCCCGAGTCGAGAGATATGAAGTCTTCGACAAGTTCTACAGTTGTAAAATGGACGAGAATAGTTCTGTCAGCGAGCACATACACAAAATGTCTGGGTTGCACAACCGCTTGTCTCAGCTGGGAGTTAATCTCCCGGATGACGCGGTCGTTGACAGAATCCTTCAGTCGCTCCCACCTAGCTACAAGAGCTTTGTGATGAATTTCAATATGCAGGGGATGGAGAAAACCATTCCTGAGGTATATTCAATGCTGAAATCAGCGGAGGTGGAGATCAAAAAGGAACATCAAGTGTAGATGGTCAACAAAACCACTAGTTTCAAGAAAGGCAAGGGTAAGAAGAACTTCAAGAAGGACGGCAAGGGAGTTGCTGCGCCCGATAAGCCAGTTGCTGGGAAGAAGCCAAAGAATGGACCCAAGCCTAAGACTGAGTGCTTTTATTGCAAGGGAAAGGGTCACTGGAAGCGGAACTGCCCCAAGTACTTAGCGGATAAGAAGGCCGGCAATACGAAAGGTATATATGATATACATGTTATTGATGTGCACCTTACCAGCACTCGTAGTAGCTCCTGGGTATTTGATACCGGTGCGGTTGCTCATATTTGTGACTCAAAACAGGAGCTGCGAAATAAGCGGAGACTGGCGAAGGACAAGGTGACGATGCGCGTCGGGAATGGTTCCATGGTCGATGTGATCGCCGTCGACACGCTACCTCTACATTTACCTACGGGATTAGTTTTAAACCTCAATAATTGTTATTTAGTGCCAGCTTTGAGCATGAACATTGTATCTGGACCTCGTTTAATATGAGATGGCTACTCATTTAAATCTGAGAATAATGGTTGTTCTATTTATATGAGAGATATGTTTTATGGTCATGCCCCGCTGGTCAATGGTTTATTCTTATTGAGTCTCGAACATGATGTTACACACATTCATAGTGTGAATGCCAAAAGATGTAAGGTTGATAATGATAGTCCCACATACTTGTGGCACTGCCGCCTTGGTCACATTGGTGTCAAACGCATGAAGAAACTCCATGCAGATGGACTTTTGGAGTCTCTTGATTATGAATCATTTGACACGTACGAACCATGCCTCATGGGCAAAATGACCAAGACTCCATTCTCCGGAACAATGGAGTGAGCAACCAACTTATTGGAAATCATACATACTGATGTGTGCGGTCCAATGAGCATTGAGGCTTGCGGTGGCTATCGTTATGTTCTCACCCTCACTGATGACTTAAGTAGATATGGGTATGTCTACTTAATGAAACACAAATCCAAGACCTTTGAAAAGTTCAAGGAATTCCAGAGTGAGGTAGAGAATCAACGTGACAGGAAAATAAAGTTCTTACGATTAGATCGTGGGGGAGAATATTTGAGTCATGAATTTGGCACACACTTAAGGAAATGTGGAATTGTTTCACAACTCACGCCACCTGGAACACCTCAGCGTAATGGTGTGTCCGAACATTGTAATCGCACTCTATTGGATATGCTGCGATCTATGATGTCTCTTACCGATCTACCTCTATCATTTTGGGGTTATGCTTTAGAGACTGCCGCATTCACTTTAAATAGGGCTCTGTCGAAATCCGTTGAGACGACACCATATGAATTATGGTTTGGGAAGAAACCTAAGCTGTCGTTTCTAAAAGTTTGGGGGTGTGATGCTTATGTCAAGAAACTTCAACCTGAAAAGATCGAACCCAAGTCGGAAAAATGCATCTTCATAGGATACCCTAAGGAAACTATTGGGTATACCTTCTACCTCAGATCTGAAGGCAAGGTCTTTGTTGCCAAGAATGGATCCTTTCTAGAGAAAGAGTTTCCCTCGAAAGAATAAGTGGGAGGAAAGTAGAACTTGATGAGGTACTGCCGCTTGAACCGGAGAGTAGTGCAACTTAGGAAGATGTTTCTGTGGTGCCTGCACCGACTAGAGAGGAAGTTAATGATGATGATCATGAAACTTCGGATCAAGTTGCTACTAAACTTCGTAGGTCCACAAGGACACGTTCCGCACCAGAGTGGTATGGCAACCCTATCCTAGAAATCATGTTGTTAGACAATGGTGAACCTTTGAACTATGAAGAAGCGATGGCGGGCCCGGATTCCAACAAATGCCTTGAAGCCATGAAATCCGAGATAGGATCCATGTATGAAAATGAAGTATGGACTTTGACTGACTTGCCCGATGATCGGCGAGCCATAGAAAATAAATGGATCTTTAAGAAGAAGACAGACGCGGATGCTAATGTGACCATCTATAAGGCTCGGCTTGTCGCTAAGGGTTACCGACAAGTTCAAGGGGTTGACTACGATGAGACCTTCTCACCCGTAGAGAAGCTAAAGTCCGTCCGGATCATGTTAGCAATTGCCGCATTCTATGATTATGAAATATGGAAGACGGACGTCAAAACGGCATTCCTTAATGGTTTCCTTAAGGAAGAATTGTATATGATGCAGCCGGAAGGTTTTGTCGTTTGTAAGAATGCTAACAAGGTATGCAAGCTCCAGCGCTCAATCTATGGGATGGTGCAAGCATCTTGGAGTTGGAACATTCGCTTTGATGAGATGATCAAAGCGTTTGGGTTTACACAGACTTATAGAGAAGCATGTGTTTACAAGAAAGTGAGTGGGAGCTATGTAGCATTTCTCATATTATATGTGGATGACATACTATTGATGGGAAATGATACAGAATTCTTGGAAAGCATAAAGGCCTACTTGAATAAGTGTTTTTAAATGAAGGACCTTGGAGAAGCTGCTTACATATTAGGCATCAAGATCTATAGAGATAGATCGAGACGCTTCATCGGTCTTTCGCAAAGCACATACCTTGACAAGATAGTGAAGAAGTTCAATATGGATCAGTCCAAGAAGGGGTTCTTGCCTGTATTGCAAGGTGTGAGATTGAGCACGGCTCAATGCCCGACCTCGGCAGAAGATAGAGAAAAGATGAGTGTCATCCCCTGTGCCTCGGCCATAGGATCTATTATGTATGCCAGTACCAGACCTGATGTGAACTTTGCCGTAAGTTTGGTAGGAAGGTACCAAAGTAATCCCGGCATGGAACACTGGACAACGGTCAAGAATATCCTGAAGTACCTGAAAGGGACTAAGGATATGTTTCTCGTTTATGGAGGTGATGAAGAGCTCATCGTAAAGGGTTACGTCGATGCTAGCTTTGACACAAATCTGGATGACTCCAAGTTACAAATCGGATACATGTATATTTTGAATGGTGGGGCAGTCAGATGGTGCAGTTGCAAGCAAAGCGTCGTGGCCGGATCTACATGTGAAGCAGAGTACATGGAAGCCTCGGGGGCAGCACATGAAGCAATCTGGATGAAGGAGTTCATTACCGACCTAGGAGTTATTCCCAATGCGTTGGGCCCGATGACTCTCTTCTGTGACAACACTGGAGCTATTGCCCTTGCCAAGGAGCCCAGGTTTCACAAGAAGACCAGGCATATCAAGCGTCGCTTCAACTCCATTCGTGAAAATGTTCAAAATGGAGACATATATATTTGTAAAGTGCATACGAACCTGAATGTCGCAGATCCGTTAACTAAACCTCTTCCACGAGCAAAACATGATCAACACCAGAACTCTATGGGTGTTCGATTCATCACAATGTAACTAGATTATTGACTCTAATGCAAGTGGGAGACTGTTGGAAATATGCCCTAGAGGCAATAATAAAATGGTTATTATTATATTTCCTTGTTCATGATAATTGTCTATTGTTCATGCTATAATTGTGTTATCCAGAAATCGTAATACATGTGTGAATACATAGACCACAACATGTCCCTAGTGAGCCTCTAGTTGACTAGCTCGTTGATCAATGGATGGTTACGGTTTCCTGACCATGGACATTGGATGTCATTGATAACGGGATCACATCATTAGGAGAATGATGTGATGGACAAGGCCCAATCCTAAACATAGCACAAGATCGTGTAGTTCGTCTGCTAAAGCTTTTCTAATGTCAAGTATCTTTTCCTTAGACCATGAGATTGTGCAACTCCCGGATGCTATGGTGTTCCAGGCGACATCAACTGTGAAACCATTCCACCTTGTCTTTAGTGATTGCCAAACTCATAACTCAGATACTTTCCCTTTGATCAGATCGAAGGAACTTGATCTTCTTGTTACGATGATTCTCAACTTCACTCTGAAATTGCTTGAACTTTTCAAACATTTCATACTAATGCTTCATTAAATAAATATACCCATATCTATTCAATTCACCGGTGAAGGTGAGAAAATAACAATATCCACCGTGCACGTCAACACTCATCGGACCGCACACATCAGCATGTATGATTTCCAACAAGTCACTTGCCTGTTCCATTGTTCCAAAGAACGGGGTTTTAGTCATGTTGCCAAAGAGGCATGGTTCACATGTGTCAAGTGAAAGTGGTACTATCAAAAGTCCATTAGCATGGAGGTTCTTTAATGCGCTTTACACCAATATGACCTAAGCGACAGTGCCACATGAAAGTGGTACTATCATTATCAACTCTACATCTTTTGGCATCAATGTTATGAACATGTGTATAACTACGACCGGGATTCAATAAACCATTCACATTGGGTGCATGACCATAGAAGGTATTATTCATGTAAAAAAAATAACCATTATTCTCTGACTTTAATATTGCAATAAACATGATCTAATCATGTTCATGCTCAATGCAGACACCAATGCAAACAACATTTATCTAGGTTCAACACTAATCCCGAAGGTAGAGGAAGCGCGCGATGGTGATCACATCAACCTTGGAAACACTTCCAACACACATCGTCACCTCGCCCTTAGCTAGTCTCCGTCAATTTCGTAGCTTTTGTTTCGAGTTACTAATATTAGCAACTGAACCGGTATCTAATACCCAGTTGCTACTAGGAGTACTAGTAAGGTACACATCAATAAAACACATATATCAAATATACTTTTGTTGAAGTTGACATCCTTCTTATCTACCAAGTATTTGAGGCATTTCCGCTACCAATGACCATTCCCCTAATAGAAGCACTTTGTCTCGGGTTTGGGTTCTTGGGTTTCTTCACTGGAGCGGCATCTGGCTTGCCATTCAAGAAGTTTCCCTTCTTGCCCTTGCCCTTCTTTGAATCCAGTGCTCTTGTTAACCATCAACACTTGATGCTCCTTCTTGATTTCTACCTTTACGGCCTTAAGCACGACGAACAGCTCTGGGATTATCTTCCCTTCCATGTTATAGTTCATCATGAAACTCTAGTAGCTTGGTGATAGCGACTGGAGAAATTTTGTCAATCACTCTCTTATCTGGAAGATTAACTCCCACTTGATTCAAGTGATTGAAGTACCCAGACATTCTGAGCACATGCTCACTGGCTGAGCTATTCTCCTCCATCTTGTAGGCAAAGGTCTTGTCAGAGGTCTCAACCTCTCAACACGGGCATGAGCCTGAAATACCAATTTCAGCTCTTCGAACATCTCATATGTTCTATGGCGTTCAAAACGCTTTTGGAGCCCCGACTCTAAGCCGTAAAGCATGGCTTATACATGTTCCTATGACTATGAGATTATGCAACTCCAGAATACCGGAGGAATACTTTGTGTGCTACCAAATGTCACAACATAACTGGGTGATTGTAAAGGTGCTCTACAGGTGTCTCCGATGGTACTTGTTGAGTTGGCATAGATCGAGATTAGGATTTGTTACTCCGATTATCGGAGAGGTATCTCTGGGCCCTCTCGGTAATGCACATCACTATAAGCCTTGCAAGCAAAGCAACTGATGAGTTAGTTGTGGGATGATGCATTACGGAATGAGTAAAGAGACTTGCCGGTAACGAAATTGAGCTAGGTATTGAGATACCGACGATCGAATCTCGGGCAAGTAACATACCGATGACAAAGGGAACAACGTATATTGTTATGCGGTTTGACCGATAAAGATCTTCGTAGAATATGTAGGAACCAATATGAGCATCCAGGTTCCGCTATTGGTTATTGACCGGAGATGTGTCTCGGTCATGTCTACATAGTTTTCGAACCCATAGGGTCCGCACGTTTAACGTTTGGTGATGATCGGTATTATGAGTTTATGTGATTTGATGTACCAAAGGTAGTTCAGAGCCCCGGATGAGATCAGGGACATGACGAGGAGTATCGAAATGGTCGAGACGTAAAGATCGATATATTGGATGACTATATTCGGACATCGGAAAAGTTCTGAGTGATTCGAGTATTTTTCAGAGTACCGGGGAGTTACGGGAATACGGGGAAGAAGTATTTGGCCTCATGGGCCAAGTGGTGGAAGAGAGGAGGCAGGGCGCGTGCCCCCTAGCCCAAACCGAATTGGACTAGGGGGGCGGCCCCCCTTTCCTTCTTTCCTCCCTCTCCTTCCTTTCCTCCTCCTAGTAGGAGTAGGAAAGGGGAGTCCTACTCCTACTAGGAGGACTCCTCCTCCTGGTGCGCCCTAGGAGGGCCGACCGACCTCCCCCCTTGCTCCTTTATATACGGGGGCAGGGGGCACCCTAGAACACACAAGTTGATCATTGATCTCTCCCAGCCGTGTGCGGTGCCCCCCTCCACCATAATCCACCTCGGTCATACTATAGCGGTGCTTAGGCGATGCCTTGCAATGGTAGCTTCATCAACATCGTCACCACGCCGTCGTGCTAACGAAACTCTCCCTCGAGCTCTACTGGATTGTGAGTTCACGGGACGTCACCGAGCTGAACGTGTGCTGAACGTGGAGGTGCCGTATGTTCGGTACTGAGGATCGGTCGATCGTGAAGACGTATGACTACATCAACCGCGTTGTCATAACGCTTGCTCTTAACGGTCTACGAGGGTACGTGGACGACTCCCCCGTCTCATTGCTATGCATCACCATGATCTTGCATGTGCATAGGAATTTTTTTGAAATTACTACAGTCCCCAACAACTATCATCTGCAAAAAGTAAATGTGAGATCGGGGGGCCCTTCCTTCCATTACATAAATCTTATATCTCAGCAAGATCCTCCTGTTTTTGCAGAAGACAGGATAAACCTTCTGTGCAGAACAAGAAAACATAAGGGCTAATTGGGTCACCCTGACAAATTCTCCTTGATGAAACCACTGGTTCAGTCAGGTTACCATTGACTCGAATGGCATATTTAGCCGTGGTCACACATCTCATCACCGAGTTGATCCACGTCGGGTCAAAGCCAAGCTTACAAAGACAGCCATGCAAGTAAGACCATTCGATTCGGTCATATGCCTTCATCATATAGATCTTCAAGGCGAAGAAAGGTTGCTTACACTTTTGCTTCTGAACTGTGTGCAAACATTCATAAGCCACTAAGGCACTGTCAGTGATCAATCGTCCTGGGACAAAGACATCTTCTTCTAGTTGAAGATGTGGGTTTCCAAGCAAATCCAGTAGCACATGACCTAGCAAAAATTGCTCGTATGTGCTTACCAAGTACCAAGTGATAGCATTAGTTGGAACTCTATTGCACCACATGTGTCCATCCTAATAATCGGTGTTGACCGTTGGGCGTCTATTTGGATAGGCATCGATAAATTGGCTTTCCTGAGGCTCCTCAGCTTCCCCCGTTTAGTTTTGTGGCAAATTGTTGGCGAGGCTTGTGCAGCCAAAACGTCCATCAACTTTTTGGCGAGCCCACCATCTCATATCAAGCTTGTGACACCATCACAACCAGCATCAGCTCACAATAGAGTTGCCTGCATGAGCAATGTAACTACCGCTGCACTCGCAACTAGACCGAGGATCTGTTTCTGAATGCCTTCCATTCACAGTGTAATGATTTTACTTTTCTTAAACACAACTTCGACCCCATTGGGCACATATTTACGATCCTCAAACCATAAGGTCTCGTGCTCATCCTCACAGAAACCGTTGGCTTTCCCTTGCTCATTTTCTCCTTTATCTCAATAATTTTCTTATCATCCTTCTGAGATTCCCGAATCTTTCTCAATAATGTAGACTAAACCTCCATTATTGCAACAAAACCTCTTGGAACTATCTCCAAACGAAGCTCCTTGAGATTCTCGACTAACTCCTACGGTAATCCTCTGCTTACAAGGGTATTGGCATAGCTCTTGCAGCTCAAAGCGTCTGCTACGACATTGGCCTTCCCTGGATGATAATGCAACTTCATATCATAATCCTTTATGAGCTCCAACCATCTCCTCTGCTGGAGATTCAGCTCCTTCTGCGTGAAAATGTACTTCAAACTCTTGTGATCTGTGTACACATCACATCTATTTCCAATCAGAAAATTTCTCCAGGTCTTGAGCGCATGCACTACGGCTGATAACTCCGAATCATGGGTGGCATAGTTCAACTCATGCGGTCAAAGCTGTCATGAGGCATATGAAACAACTCTTCCATCCTGCATAAGTACTCCTCCAAGTCCTAAGCGAGAAGCGTTGCAATACACTTGGAAATGCTTGCGTATATCCGGAAGAATCAACATTGTGGCTGTAACCAAACGTTTCTTCAACTCCTAAAAACTGGCCTCACATTCATCCGTTCATTTAAACTTAGTGTCCTTCTTCAACAACTCAATCATAGGATTTGCAATCTTGGAAAAATTCTCATTGAACCTCCGATAATATCCCGCGAGTCCTAGAAAACTGCGGATCTCCCCAACCGAGGTGGGTGCCAACCACTCAGTTACAGACTGAAGCTTGGTGGGGTCTACTGCTATACCTTCTCCTGATATAACATGTCCAAGAAATCCAACTTCCTTCAACCAAAACTCAAATTTGCTGAACTTTGCATATAGCTGATGTTCCCTGAGCTTCTCGAGAACTAAACGCAAATGCTCCTTGTGCTCCTCTTCATTCTTCGAGTATACGAAAATATCATTAATGAACACCATAAAAAATTTATCCAGGAACTCCATGAACACTTTATTCATCATGCTCATGAAATAGGCAAGGGCATTTGTCAATCCAAATGACATGACCGTGTACTCATATAGCCCGTACCTTGTGGTAAAAGCTGTCTTAGGTATATCCTGTTCCCGAATCTTCATCTGGTGGTATCCTGATCGCAGATCGGTCTTGGAGAATACTTTATCTCCTTGCAGCTAGTCAAACAAATCATTGATCATTGGTAGTGGGTACTTGTTCTTGATCGTCACTTCATTCAATGCACGATAATCAACAACCCATTCTCAAATATCCATCCTTCTTCTCTACCAAGAGCACTGGGGCTCCCCACGGTGATGAACTTCGTCGGATGTAGCCTTTCTCTAATAACTCTTTAATCTGCTTCTTAATTTTCTCCACATCATTTGCAGCATCCGATATGGTCTCTTCGATATTGGTCCGGTGCCTGGCAACTATTCTATCAAAAACTCTATGTCTCGATCTGGTGGCATGCCTGGTATTTCCTCTGGAAATATATCTGGGTAATCCTTCACAACAGACACTTCTTCTTGAACAACTCCCGAGAGAGAATTTACTTGGGTCCTCCTTGGCGCATGCCTAGACACATACTTGATCCTTTTTCCCTCCGGGTGGTGAGTAAAATTGTCTTACTAGCACAGTCGATGTTTCCTCCATACTTCGATAACCAATCCATGCCTAATATTATATCCAATCCTTGGGACTCCAAAATTATTAGGTCTGAGGGGAAAACATGACTACCAATGGTTAAGGGTATCCGATCACACCATCGGCTGGCCATATACTCTGCTCCTGGCGAACTTACTAACATGGGTGACCTAAGGGCTATGATTGGCAATTTAAACTTGTCCACAAATCCCCTTGATATGTATGAATGTGATGCACCAGTATAAAAAAGAACAAGTGCGGTAAATGACTTAATCAAAAACTTAACGATCACTGCGTCAGGCTGATCTTCAACCTCCTCCACGTTGATATGGTTCACCTGGCCTCTGGTGAAGGGATTGGGCTTCTTCCCAGAGTTTTCATTTCCATTTCCATTTCCATTCTTTGCTTCAGGATATTCAGTGGCGTAGTGTCCAGTCTTCCCACACTTGAAACAAGTAATGTGACTTAAATCCTTCCTGGCGGGTGTTGCTGGATTGGAACAGTTCTGTCCGTTGCTTCCTCCATTCACATTCCCATTCTTGGGGCCACTATGATTGTGCAAACTCCCTCCATTGTGGGTATGGCCTCCATGATTATGAGTGTGTCCTCCCGAGTTCGGGGTAAAACGAGGCTTCTGCTGAGCTCCAGAATTATACTTCCCTTGTCCATACTTCCTTTTGCGGCTCTCTATCTGTTGCTGCTTGCCTTCAATCATTAGGGCCCTATATACAAAATCCTAGTAGTTATTGAATGTTGCCACCATCAACTGCATACTCAGCTCATCATTCAGCCCTTCCATAAACTTCTCCTGCTTTGCGGCATCTGTGGCCACATCATCCGGGGCATAGCAACCTAGCTTACTAAACTCATCCACGTACTACCCCACAGTACGATTTCCCTAACGTAAGTTGCGAAACTCACGCTTCTTCATACTCATTGCTCCAGTTGAGACATGTGCAGTACAGAAGGCTTGCTAGAACTGATCCCAAGTAACATTGGCTATGGGAAAAGTGGCGGTGTAATTCTCCCACCATGAGGCTGCTGGTCCATCCAATTGATGTGCGGCAAAGCGCACCTTTGAAAGGATCGAGATGGACCTAGAGGGGGTGAATAGGTACAATTACAAATTTTAATTTTTACTAAGCAATTTTAGGCAATAATGCGGAAAATGAAAGTGAGCCTAACAATTGCAAGTATATATACTAATGAGCTAAGCAAGATAAACAAGTGACACAAATATATATATGAGTAAGCAAGCACAAGATGATATAAGTAAGTGCTAAGAGACAAGTAACCACAAGTAGAGAGTTAGGGTTAGGAATAACCGCAACTCCGAGAGATGAGGATGTATGCCGATGTTCACTTCCTTGGAGGGAAGCTACATCACCATTTAGAGAGGTGGATGTTACCACGAAGGCACACCAACGCCACGAAGGCTCGCCCTATTCTCTCCTTGAGACAACACCACGAAGGCGTTTCTCAACCACTAGTGGTAGACCTTGAGGTGGTCTCCAAACCCTCACAAACTTTCCGGGGGAAATCACAATGGTCCATTTCTCGCCTGAGCACTCCTACCGCCTAGGAGTCTCCAACCTCCAAGAGTAACAAGACGCACCACAAAAACAAGGGGCAATCAACTTTCACTTTGGTGAATGTGTAGATCAAGCACTTCTCCTTTGCTTCTCAAAAGATCAAGAGCTTTGGTTGGCTAAGGAGGGAGATCTCCAAGAAATCGAGGTCTGAAATGGAGGTGAAAGAAATGGAGTCGTCAACCCCTTCGTGAGGAAGAAGAAGACTATTTATAGGTAGGGATGAAATCTGGCCATTGGAGGCAGATTTCTGCGCAGCCCGAAAGTTCCGGCTACAGACGGAAGTTCTGGACCACGGAAGTTCCAGCCAAGTTCCGGACAGGTTCCGGGATACACAGAAGGTTTGCACCACTCAATAGTACCCTGGAAGCTGCTGACACAGGGGACGGAAGTTCCGGTGCCCGGAAGTTCCGGCCGCCCCGGAAGTTCCAGGAGACGGAAGTTCCGGCCAGGGTCCAGCGAGGTTCCGGGCTACACAGAGAGATCGCACGAAAACTGCAGTTTCTCTGGGTACCCCGGAAGCTTCCCGGACCCCGCCCAGACATTCCGGTCCCCGGAATTTTCGGCCGTCCCAGGAAGTTCCGGCCTGAACAGAGACTTGGCACTAGGATTTTCAAATCAATGTGAGACGGTAAGTTGATTCCCCGGATGTTTTTATGATGCACCCCCTCTTAATAGTGCGGCTGCCCTAAGGACTCAAGAAATAAGAAAACATTAAGGTACTCTTCTTTTCTTGAGCGCACCGCTTTTCCTTGTTCCAATAACAGAGGAAATAACCATCCATGCTTCACTTTTAGCTTAATCAGGGTTGTTAACACTTAGAGCATGTGGTTAGAAACACAAATGAAGTTGTCATCAATGTCACAAATACTTTAGTGCAATATTGCACTTTCAATCTCACCCTTTTTGACATAGATGACAACAATGCTTGAGAGGGTAAACTCATAAAGTATATACAAAATTAAGCAACTTTAATGACAGGAAGGTACTCCCCCACAACCCATGCCTTATTTGAAGATTGCATTTTAAATGAAATGACATGGTTAAAGGATTCTCCCCCTATCACTGTGCATACCCACACAAGAATGATATATAGACATAACACACTTTACTAACCTTTGTTCTTCATAGTGAGGGTACAAATATAGATATAATCATAGCCTGATAGATATCTCTTACAACATGAGCAAATAGAATATGCCATGTAACCTCCTTGCCATAAGTTTCTCACACACAGATAGATTAATTAATAGAACATAAATAGGTTCAAATAGCAAGCTCAGATCCAAATGGAGGCAAATAAAAGCAAAGGTTCAAGGATCAATGGCAACGGTAAATAGGCAGATAAACAAGGATAAACGATAAGCCCTATCAAGCACCACAACATCTCCCCCTGTTGTCACCTAGATGGCAAAAAGGAAAGATGGAGGAATCCACAAACAACCCCTAGGAGAGGGACATAGAAGAGTCACCAGACGACTCTCTAGAAGATTCTGGGCCAGGCGGGGGGGGGGGGTGAGAAGAGGCTTCATCACCGGCTTCAACATCAAACCGAGCAAATTGGGACTGGTATTTCTCAAAAGGAGTCACATGAGACTCGGAGCCGTGAGCAATGTCCATACCAGATGCACGCATACCATCCTTAAGAGCCTTCATGCTCTCCTTCCTAGACTTGTGCTCCTCCCACTGCTTCTTATGCATATCTTGCTGAAGAAAAAACATGTTCTTGAGAAGACGCGAAATTTTGTTGCTCTTCTTGGACCCGGAGTCACTAGGCTCCCCATGATGAAAAGTATGTGAGCGGGGACGAAGCTCAAAGTGGTGTGGATTTCCAGCATGTAGCTCCTCTTCCTCCTCATCTTCACCCTCATGAGCAGTTGCCTTGCCCTTCTTAACAAGCAAGTTAACACTGGAGTGGCCAGTCAGACGCCGACCCGCAAGTGCATCAGGAGCAACCTCAGCGATTAAAGCAGTAATGTACGGAGCATAGATAGGAACCTTGCGGTTTACTACCACACTGTACATCTCATTCCACATAAAGTCCATCACATCAATGGGGCCCTGCTCGGAGTTATGACAAGTGTAGTGAAGAAGGTTGATGAGGTGCCCACGAATCTTGTTCTTGTCACCCACCTTGACCGCAAGGGTCTCTCGAAAGATACGGTGCATGATGTCATAGAAAGGCAGAAGATCACCAACAGATCCAACCTTTCCGGACGGAGGATACAAATCAGCCAAGTGAATAGCTTGGAAGACCCCTTTGTCGTGAATCTTGTACCCACGGTCAGCAGTAATGTCAGTATACTCATAGCCCAAAAGACCGGCCAGCATGGAGAACGGAGCAGAGAACTTCTCATTACCACTCATCCAAGTAAGAGTGCGCTGCATATCTGTCCCAAAATGCACAGTGGCATAGAATTGAGCCACAAGAGGCGGAGACACATCATGTTGAAAGTGCATGAGTGGAAGGAGGTTGAGCTTCACACACATGTTCTGGATCCCCTCAAAGTACACAGAGTTTGTTGGAGTCTTGTCGAAGTGAGCAATGTTGATGTTCTTTTGAGTGACACACTTGTTGACGAACTGAGAAAAAATCTCTTCATAGTTGCGTTGCTGGAAAAGTGTCCAAAACTTGCAATCAGCCACATGATCACGATCTTGATGATAGGGTTTGACACGACGCAGAGCACTCCACTCCGGTGCGGGCATTTCCTTCATGGTGACTGGCTCAGGACGAGGAGGTTGTACATTTTGTGCTTTTGCCTTCTTGGAAGTGGTCTTCCGCTTCTTGGAGTGGGCGGGTGCAGCAGGAGGGGATGCATTGTCTTCAGCCTCAGCATCTTCCTCAGGATGGCAGTCAAACATGTTCTCACGCCCTAAAACAACAACCGTTGTCTTCTTGACCCTAGCTTTGGTTTTCCGTTCATACACCTTGGATGAGTGAGCACGCGAACCGGACCCTCCTTCCTCCATGGAGATGGTGGAGAGGACAGATCCCCTCCAAGCACGATGAAAGGGAAGAAGGGGCCAGAGGTTCTGGGGGCCGACAGCTCGCCCGGAAGTCGCCGATGGGTGAGGGGCACCAGAGGGAGAGAGAGCAGTGGAACAGAGAAGAAGGGGAAAATAACCCCTTTGATATCCCCTGCCCATAATATGTGCCCACTACCCGCGACGCCCGGAAGTTCCGGGCCACACCCCGGAAGTTCCGGGATATCCAGAGAGATTACAGTCTCTCTGAACTCCTGAGAACTAGGGGGAGGGGGTCCAAAAGCTCCCAACACACCACACACCACATCAACATTTATGTGTGGATGATTTGAAGCTTGTGCACTAGATAAATATCAGATGGTTTCAAGATGAGAGAGAGAGGCTTGAGTAGAACCTGAGCTAGGGGCAAAGCACAAGAGCAACAACGAGAACTCACAAATAGAGAGAAACCGGACGAACACACAGAAAAAGAACTGTAGAAATGAAGAATAAGCCCAGCCTCTCTAAGAGAGGGCGGTGGACGAGTCCACCATGTTTGAGTATGTGTGACTTGGTACTGCAAAGATTTTAACCTTGAGCCCAACATCACAACTCCATCATTTAAAGTACTAGATCACAAAGTGAGAACATAGTAACTTTGAGAGTGTTTGGTTTATTTATGCTTCATATAGGGTGAGATAACTCATGGATTGAATGTCTCCCCCTGAATACATGCCTACATCTAGACACGACATTATGAAAATGCATGAATGGGTACTAGATTTCACATAATATTGTCAAGCTCCAAGATACCAAGTTCACGCCTAAGTTGACAGAACCCTTGCTTCATCCAATGGCTTGGTGAAAATATCTGCAAGTTGCATATCTGTGCCAACATGAGCAATGTCAATATCACCCTTCTCCACATGATCTCTCAAGAAGTGGTACCTAATGTCGATGTGCTTGGTGCGGGTATGATCTTTGGGGTTCTCAGCAATATTAATGGCACTTTCATTATCACATAGAAGAGGCACATGTCTATAGGTGATACCATAATCCTTCAAGGTTTGCCTCATCCATAGTAACTGAGTTGCACAACTGGCGGTTGCAATATATTCAGCTTCAGCGGTGGAGAGAGCAACACAGTTTTGCTTCTTCGAGGACCAACTTACCAAGGAGCGTCCAAGAAATTGACATGCACCGGAGGTGGATTTACGATCCACTTTGTCTCCAGCCCAATCCGCATCCGTGTACCCAATGAGATCAAACTTAGCATCCTTGGGGTACCATAGACCCAACTTTGGGGTGTGAACAAGGTATCTAAGAATATGCTTAACCGCCTTATGATGGCTTTCCCTAGGGGAAGCTTGAAATCTAGCACACATGCATACACTAAACATGATGTCTGGTCTAGATGCACAAAGATAAAGCAATGAACCAATCATAGAGCGGTATTTAGATGGGTCGAAAGGGATACCGTTTGTGTCTTCAGTGAGTACAATTTTGGTTGGCATGGGTGTCTTACATGGGCTAGCATCAGTCATGCCAAATTTTGCTAGGATATCCTTGAGATATTTTGCTTGAGACAAGAAAATTCCTTCTTGAAATTGTTGAATTTGAAATCCGAGGAGAACTTCAAATCCGCATTGAGTGACATTTCAAAATTCTTGGTCATTGATGCCGCAAACTTCTTGCATAAATGAATGTTAGGAGAACCAAAAATGATATCATCTACATAGATTTGGCATAAGATCAAATCACCTTTGTCCCTCTTAGTAAAAAGAGTGGGATCAATCACCCCTCTCACAAAGCCATCATCGAGTAAAAACTTCTTAAGATGATCATACCAAGCACGAGGTGCTTGTTTGAGGCCATACAAAGCCTTATGAAGTTTATACACATAGTCTTTGTGATCGGGGTCAACGAACCCAGGTGGTTGTGATACATATACTTCTTCTTGTAGAGGGATGTTAAGGAAAGCACTCTTCACATCCATTTGATGTAATGTAAAGCCATTGAAAGCAGCATAAGCAAGTAAGATGCGAATGGATTCAAGACGGGCAACGGGGGCAAAGGTCTCACCAAAGTCCAAACCTTCAACTTGTGAGTACCCTTGTGCCACTAACCTTGCCTTGTTGCGGATGATTACACCATTCTCATCTTGCTTGTTCTTGATAATCCACTTTGTACCAATGATGTTGTGTTCCGTAGTTGGCCTCTTGACTAATGACCACACTTGATTGCGCTCAAAACTATTCAACTCTTCTTGCATAGCAATGAGCCAATCGTTGTCTATCAACGCATCTTGTACCTTGAGAGGTTCAACACTAGACACAAAAGAGAAGTGAGCACAAAAGTTTGTCAATTGTTTACGAGTGACTCTACCTTCCGATATGCCGGTGAGGATCTTATCAACATCAACATGACTGGTCACTCGAGGCATGATGGAGTTTAAGGTTTCACGAGGTTCAACTTCATGTCCATCATCCACGTCCTCTACATATGGATCATTAATGTGTGTTGGAAAATCTGCTTCTTCTTCTTGCATTTGTTGAGGTTCATTGTCAATGATTGCACTTTCTTGTTCTTGCCCTTGAGGATGATCTTGTTCTTGATGATTAACATGAAAAGGAGCTTGATCATCATCTTGTACTTGGACTATGGGTATTGGTTGAGTAATAGGGACTTGTGGTGGTATGGGTGTTGAAGTTGTTTGATGATGTGTGAGGCTTTCATCTTCTTCATCATCATCATGAGGTTCTTGTTCCATTGGAAGAAGTGCACCAACACCCATGGTCAAAATATCTTGAGACGAATCTTCTTCACCTACATCACTTAGATCAACTTGCTCCCCATGGGAGCCATTAAACTCATCAAACACCACGTCACAAGTTTCTACAACACATCCATTGGATTTGTTGTAGACTCTATAGGCATGAGAGTTTGATCCATAGCCAACAAATATACCCTCGGTTGTTTTGGATTGAAATTTTCCTAACTGTTCCTTTTTGTTGAGGATGAAACATTTGCACCCAAATACACGAAAGTACTTGACATTTGGCTTGTTCCCGGTTAGAAGCTCGTATGGAGTCTTTTCCAATATTTTGCGGAGGAAGAGTCGATTTGATGCATGACATGCGGTGTTGATAGCCTCGGCCCAAAAACTATGTGGAGACTTGTACTCATCCAACATGGACCTTTCCATCTCCACAAGTGTACGATTCTTCCTTTCTGCAACACCATTTTGTTGAGGGGTGTATGGTGCGGAATATTGATGTTCAATCCCTTCATCACTAAGAAATCTTCCAAGGTGTAATTCTTGAACTCGGAACCATTATCACTTCTTATTGCCATGATTTCTTTGTCAAACTTGCGTTGTGATTGCTTGGCAAAATCAATGAAGGTGATCTTCGTCTCGTCTTTAGACTTGAGGAAAAACACCCATGTGTATCTTGAGTAATCATCCACAATGACAAGTCCATACTTTTTCCCACCAAGACTATCCCATGAAGGAGGCCCAAAAAGATCCACATGAAGGAGCTCCAAAGGCCTTGAAGTAGACACAATATTCTTGGGTGGGTGCTTTGATTGATGTTGCTTCCCGGCTATGCATGCACTACACACACGATCTTTCTCAAAAGAGACATTTGTTAGTCCAAGGATGTGATTACCCTTTAAGAGATCTTGAAGATTTCTCATGCCGACATGGGCTAGCCGGCGATGCCATAGCCACCCCTTGTCGGCCTTGGCCATTAGACAAGTTGCATGGAATGTGCTCTCTTTCGAGAAATCAACCGTGTAAAGGTTGCCATCCAACTCTCCAACAAAGGCCACTTCGAGAGTATCTCTCTTAAAGACTTTCACATCCGTTAGTCCAAATAGTGTATCATAACCAACAGAAGCCAATTGGCGAACAGAAAGCAAATGATATTTAAGGGATTGGACAAGCATGACATTTGCAAGAGACATGTCATTTGTGATAGCCACCTTACCCAACCGAGTACCTGTCCTTTTGATCCTCCACCAAACATAATGCTCATAAATGGTTGAATAGCTTCCATGAAATCGTAGAGCAATTTGCTATCTCCGGTCATATGATTGGTACATCCACTATCAATCACCCATTTTACTCCACCGGAGAAGGCAACCTACACACAATTATTACTTGGTTAGAGGAACCCATTTTGCAATGGGACCTCTCAAGTTAGTCACAAGGGTGTTAGGGACCCAAATAGCATAAAACTGAAATGCATTTCGAGGACCAACAAACTTTGCATAAACTTCTCCATCCTTAGTCTTACGAAGTACATAGGATGGAGGCATGAACTCTTTTGGCTTGTTGACAGTGGGCATGCCCCTTGTGGCCTTACCACAATCAACCTTACCTTTCTCCTTGTGCCCTTCTCGTACAAAAGTTTCTTTTAGAGGGGTGGTGCACTTTTTATAGGATGTCTTCTTCTTGCTTGTGCTTGGGTCAAACCCGAGTCCCTCTTTGGCAAACACTTCATTGTGTTGGCTCAACACCTCATTGAGGTTCTTTTGCCCTTGAGCAAATGTCATGAGCCCTTTCTCGATTTGAGCTTTGAGAAAGCGATTCTCCTCAAGAATAGATGCTAGATCACTACTAGAGTTAGTAGTACAAGCATCAACATTGATAATAGGAGAAGAGTAAGCCTTGGATAGAGTTTCAAGATAAGTAAGCTTGAGTGTCTCAAAACTCTTTGTAAGAAGGGTGAGCTCTTCTTCCTTGGTCTTGAGGGACACAGATAGAAGCTCACAATCCTTAGAGAGAGAAGCATTAGACTTTACAAGCTTACTTTTATCATTCATCAACTCTTCGCAAGAGTCGATAGCCTTTTTCAAGGAGGCAAGATCTCTAGTATGAACATCAATGTTTGCACCAATTTTTAAGCATAGTTCATCATTGCGTGCTTCCTCATATTGGACTTTCCGCTCAAGGATTTCATATTTTTCCTTTTCCTCGGTGACGAGGGTTTCGAGTTCCTTAATGGAAATGGTGTGCTTACTCACCATCTCCATAAGCATACGAAACATAGTGAGCTTCTTTCCTTTAAGGGAGCACATGAACTTATTTACTTTAGCAAGCATATGATCATTTATATCATCATCCTCATAACTATCCTCCGCATCAAGATACTCATCACTAGGAGTAGGAGGAGTGAAAAGAGGAGGGTTTGATCGTGGGGTTACCTTGACCTTGTCAGGAGAGTGTTGGTCCTCTCCATCTTCTACCACGGCCTTCGCCATGAGGCACTTGTGAGCGTTGCCCTTGTAATCCTTCATGTAGTTGTAGGTGACAACTTCACCACTCTTGTTGACTAGCCTCAATGTGTTTTGAGAATCTTGAGCAACTCGGGCAACACCACTAACACCATCCGGATCGGATTCTTCTTGAGCAACCATTGCTTTCCCATCTCTCTTCTTGAGCTTGGAGTTCAAAGGATTTGGCAACTTCTTCTTGGGAAAGGTCTTGGGAAACCTTGGTTTGTCTTCTCTCTTCTCATAAGGGCACTCGTTTGAGAAGTGGTTGGTTTCTTCACAGTTGTAGCATTTTCTTACTTTCTTCTTTTGAAATCTTCCCTTGAATTTTCCTGCGCTAAACATCTTGACAAAGAGAGCCATGTCTTCATATGAAGGGCCCTCATCGGATTCAACCTCATCACCATATTCATCATCATCTTCTTCTTCTTCTTCACTTTTCTCATCTTCACATGCATGCTTAGCCTTCAATGCAAGATTAATCTTTGATGATGGAGTACCATGCATGGCAAGATGTTTTGTAGCATTTTCCTTTGACTCTTCAAATAGTTGGAAAGTGGATATGATGTCATCTGTAGTCATTTCCTTGAAGGCATGGTGTTGTCTTATGTCCCATACCATTTGATGGTGATATGGAGCAAGAGCATGGAGCAACTTGTCCACAAGGAATCGCTTAGTCATGTTGAATCCATCTTGTGTCTTGTCACACTCACACGACTCAATATCAGCGGTGAGAGTCATGAGGCGCTCAAGGAGTTGATTGGGAGTTTCACCTTTCTCCATACAAAAGTTTTGCAATTGCCCCTTGGCAATTTCATATTGAGCACTCCGGAGGGTGGAGGTACCGGTCTTGGATCTTATAATACTTTCCCATAGTTCCTTGGCACTTGTGATGTGTATGAAAGGTCTCCTTTGCTTTTCAACCATACCTCTCCTTATACACATGGTTGCAGTGTCATTGAGATTCTTGTCATAAATTTCTCTTGGTGTAGGATTCTTTGGATCAACCACATGGTAACCATACTCCAAGATCTCCAGCATCTCATCATTTCCATATCGAAGATGATCCTGCATAGCAACTCTCCACAAGGCAAAATCGGAAGTGGCATCAAGTAAAGGAGGTTTGCCTTGAGGGTTATATTTAGGTTTCTCAACTTGGGGTCTTGCATAAAGCCAAGGAACACTGGAGTGTTCATTGCTAGGAGATTGTTGACCAAGTGACGGAGTAGGCACAGTTGGCCTCGAAGCCACACCACCCGAAAGTGGTGCAAGCACCGTGGACAACGTGGCTATCCTCATTTGGACCAAGGCCTCAAGAGAAGCATCATGCTCCTCCTTTTGCTTAGCAAGGGCCCGTTCTAGATCCTCAGAAGTAAAGGACTTAACTTCAGAAGAAGCCTCGCCTTTATCCTTCGGATCTAGAACACGAGGAGTCCCATCGGGGTTCATCTCGCTCTAGGGCGGTTAAGCCACAAGAATAGAGCACGAGGCTCTGATACCAATTGAAAGGATCGAGATGGACCTAGAGGGGGGGTGAATAGGTACAATTACAAATTTTAATTATTACTAAGCAATTTTAGGCAATAATGCGGAAAATGAAAGTGAGCCTAACAATTGCAAGTATGATACTAATGAGCTAAGCAAGATAAACAAGTGACACAAATATATGTATGAGTAAGCAAGCACAAGATGATATAAGTAAGTGCTAAGAGACAAGTAACCACAAGTAGAGAGTTAGGGTTAGGGATAACCGCAACTCCGAGAGACGAGGATGTATGCCGATGTTCACTTCCTTGGAGGGAAGCTACGTCACCGTTTAGAGAGGTGGATGTTACCACGAAGGCACACCAACGCCACGAAGGCTCACCCTATTCTCTCCTTGAGACAACACCACGAAGGCGTTTCTCAACCACTAGTGGTAGACCTTGGGGTGGTCTCCAAACCCTCACAAACTTTCCGGGGAAAATCACAATGGTCGATTTCTCGCCGGAGCACTCCTACCGCCTAGGAGTCTCCAACCTCCAAGAGTAACAAGATGCACCACAAAAACAAGGGGGAATCAACTTTCGCTTTGGTCGATGTGTAGATCGAGCACTTCTCCTTTGCTTCTCAAAAGATCAAGAGCTTTGGTTGGCTAAGGAGGGAGATCTCCAAGAAATCGAGGTCTGAAAATGGAGGTGAGAGAAATGGAGTCGTCAACCCCTTCGTGAGGAAGAAGAAGACTATTTATAGGTGGGGATGAAATCTGGCCGTTGGAGGCAGATTTCTGCGCAGCCCAGAAGTTCCGGCTACAGACGGAAGTTCCGGACCACGGAAGTTCCGGCCAAGTTCCGGACAGGTTCTGGGATACACAGAAGGTTTGCACCACTTAGTAGTATCCCGGAAGCTACTGACAGAGGGGACGGAAGTTCCGGTGCCCGGAAGTTCCGGCCGCCCCGGAAGTTCCGGGAGACGGAAGTTCCGGCCAGGGTCCAGCGAGGTTCCGGGCTACACAGAGAGATCGCACGAAAAGTGCAGTTTCTCTGGGTACCCCGGAAGCTTCCCGGACCCCGCCCGGACATTCCGGTCCCTGGAAGTTCCGGCCGTCCCCAGAAGTTCCAGCCTGAACAGAGACTTGGCACTAGGATTTTCAGATCAATGTGAGACGGTAAGTTGATTCCCCGGATGTTTTTATGATGCACCCCCTCTTAATAGTGCGGCTGCCCTAAGGACTCAAGAAATAAGAAAACATTAAGGTACTCTTCTTTTCTTGAGCGCACCGCTTTTCCTTGTTCCAATAAGAGAGGAAATAACCATCCATGCTTCACTTTTAGCTTAATCAGGGCTGTTAACACTTAGAGCATGTGGTTAGAAACACAAATGAAGTTGTCATCAATGTCAAAAAATACTTTAGTGCAATATTGCACTTTCAACCTTCTCAGCATCTGTGCAACCTGCGGTGGTCAACTCCCTTCCAATCCTGCGGAGCCAGTCATCAGCAACAATCGGCTCGGTGCTACCGGAAAACACTGGCGGATTCAACCTCAGAAAACGGGCTAAGTTGTCAACTGGACGTGGTGGCGGTGGATTGTTATTTTTGTTGTTGTTGCCTTGGTTCTGTACTAGTAGCTGCATCAAGGCATTCTCCTGTTGGATCAACTGAGTGAGCTCCGGTGGGAAGACAAATCCGGGGTCACGTCTCGGAGGCGTCTGATAGGTTTAGAGGGGAGATATTAGAATAGAGTGGGGTCTAAGGGGAAAATCACTACCCATATGCACATGAGATAAACACATTCATATCACACCACTCAATTCAAACAAGGGCATACAAGCGATCTAACTATCGTTACAAAATACTCGGACTATTCTATATACACGGGGGTATACTACTAATAATATGGTGGTCGACTAGAAATTTTGATCGGAAGAAGATTCCATGATATCTGCTCCAGCTTCGTCTTCATAGTCATCATCACTATCGGGGTCGGAGTCAGTGTCGTTGATGATAATGTAGTCCTCGGGATGATCGTCATCTCCTCCTGGTGCGGGGTCTCCATGAATACTCCTAGCTTCTTTTTCAGGTCTTCATTCTTCGCCAGTAGAACTGCAATTTCCTCTTCATATCCATCGTGTGTAGACTTAAGTTCCTCTTCTAGCTCCATGTTCCTGGTCATCACCGTCTTCAGGTCTATCATATTGGTGCACATCTGGTTCTCCTGTCGACGAATGTGCTGGTTTAACTCCTGAATGTAGGCTACAATGGACTTGTCCCTCCTGGTGCAAATCATCTCCCATTGCTCATCTCGGTGTCCACATATCTGGTAGATGGTGTCCTTAAGATCCTTGTGGTAAACTTCGCTGATGCGTCCCATGGCGATGTGAGATGCCATGCTCTTTCCTAGACTCCAGGTTGGTGCATCAAAGGAAAACTCTATGGGCTCCGTGACTGGTGTGAATGTCCTTCCTGGAACATGTACTCAAATTGTCCAGCGCTCTTCTTCCGGTAGTGTGGCGGTGTAGGTCCCAGTGAAGCTTGGTAATCCGATGTTCAGGTATCTAGTGGCTTCCTTCAAGTGTCATCCAAAAGGGGTGTCTTCATCCGGTTGAGCAAATTTGTTCCTTGGGTCCGCCATCTATAGAGTGGAAAGTGGAGAAGAGTCAGAAATGAGTAGAGAAGAGTGACCTATGGCTCATCTTAGTGGTTGTGTCCTGCAGTCAATGTGGGCTATGATACTATCTTGTAGCGATCCGACCTCAGACGGTCAAATCTCTGTGCATAAGTGTCATCCCTGGATCGGTAATGCTAACACACATAGTACTTGAATGATTTATAACAGAGTTTCAATCACACACTTATTACATCGAATATCTCATAAGAGAGTACTTATTAAAATAATATGGTTGAAGGCCATCTAATGAAGATAACAGCGGAAGGCTTTGAAGGTAAAGCGAGTCCATCAACTCCAACGGCATAGCTGAGTGCAAGACAACGACCTAGCGCACCTTACTCTTCGTCTGAAAAGTCTGCAACATAATACGTTGCAGCCCGAAACGGGTTAGCACATGGAATATGCTGGCAACATAACACTGTAGAGCAATGAACATGTAACAGCTATAACTATATGCATATTTGGCTGGTGGAGGCTCTATGGTTATTTTGCAGAAAGCTAATTTTTCCCTACAACAAAGGAATAAATTTTATCTACTACAAAGTTTGTTGAAAACATTGAGAAGGTTCCGCCAACTCAATCCCAAATTAATAATCATAAACCCAACAAATTAATTAATAGAGTGATGAGATCAAATCAATAATTCAAGTACCAGATACTCAAGAGTCCATAACCGGGGACACGGCTAATCATGATTAGTTTATACACTCTGCAGAGGTTTGCACACTTTTCCCCACAAGACTCGATCTCCTCCATTGGATTTCTCGCACTGCATGGTGTTTGAGAAACAAATGACCGAGACACAGTCTTTCAAAAGCATTAACTCTTTACTCTGGGTAGACAGTACCACATACATCCCCTACATCTGCTAGCCTACCACTGAAAGAGGTCACACAACTTAGTCGACTATACCAGAGCCCATAATGGCTTGTGGCTGCACACGGAAGTTTCTAGCATGAATAATCTTATGATCCCTTTGAGCCTGGTTGGCAAACCATAGGATGATCACACGGGTACTCCGGGATATCCCAGGAGAACACTGGATTGCTCCAGGTGCCCAGACAACCACTGGGTGCTCCAGGGTGCCTCAACCAATCCACCCAGATGTGTATTAAAGTAGCCACCTTAAGTTTAACCATTAATTAAAACTCTCACATCTGTCATGGATCACTCAAACCAAACCGCGTCTATGAGCATAAAATAGCAATAAAAGCATAACGTAGAAGGAACTCCCAGGGTTTGAAAATAAAGGCAATATGTACTACCTCATCACTACTTCCCGGTACCCACAAGTATTCAAGTCCTAACCATGCAGTGTTTGAGGATTGAGACTAATGCATAAAACTGGCTAGTAAGAGGTATGATCAAAGTGTTACTTGCCTTGCTGACGATCTGGAAACCCTAGAGACTCGTAGTAGCACGCTTCGCACTCCGGAAATTCTATCACAAACAAACAATAGCATACATAAGCACTCAAGCATATATGCAAGGGTAAAACTCAGATGAGAAAGTCCAAACAGAAAGTTCAACTGAAGAGCTTCGATTTGCAAAAAGAATCAATCAAATTGGAGCTACGAAACTCAAACTACGATCAAAAGGAGTTCGAATTCAAATCTGCCTGATACCAAATTTTAATTTGTCAAAATCATGTTCAAGTTGGTTAACTGGAAAGAGTAGTTTGAGACGAAGATTTTGGCGTTGGTTTCACTGGATTTGGACAAACAGTCAAAAAGTAATGAGGGTTTGAAGATCAGGGGCTAATCTACGATAAAAATAATCGCAGATAGGTCTCTGGCTGAAAATAAAATAAAAAAAATACTAATGAATGAACGTTCGCTATCAGAGACAAATGAACGCGTTCGCGAACGGATGCGTTCAGGCGAACGTTCGCAAAATAGTGAAACCGAAGAAAACCGGGAAAACCCTAACCCTAAAAACAAAACCGATCTAAAAACAAAATCAAAAAAAACCAGGGTGGTTTTTTACCGGTGGGTCGGCGGCTCCGGCGGGTCGAGGCTTCGGCGTGGCGGGTCGACGTGGGGCAGCATCGCGGGCAGCGCGGCGGCGACAGGCGGCGGCGGCGGCGCGGGGCTGCTGTTGGTGCTGCTTGGGCAACGGCGGCTTGGGAGGAGAGGGGGCCGGGCGGCTCCTTATAGGGGGGGCGAGGCAGCAGCTTGGGCGAGGGGGCACCGGCCTCGGGAGGCGTGCCCGAGCCGGACACGGCTGGCGGCGGCGAGGCGGCTCCCGCGCGGGGGAAAGACGGTGACCTGCTGGGCCGGCTGGGCTGGGCGCGGCCCAATTCGGTCGGCCAGAAGAGATTTTTTTAAAATAAATTCTACAGAAGAAAAATCCTAATAAAATATAAAAACAACTCTAAAAATGCCAAAAACAATTTTCACCGTCTAAATAAAATGTTTAGAACAAGGTGAACATTTTTCTGGCCTAAAAATGCAATTTTGAAACATGCATATTTTCTAATTCAAATAAAATAACAATAAAATTCCAAATAAAATATTTATTAAATTTTAATATTTTTCCTTCAATATTCCCCTCTGATTTGGGAGAAGTCATTTTATCTCCTCTCATTTATTTTTAATATTGGAAATATTTTGGAGAGAAAAATTATTAAAATCAAAATGATTCTCTTACAAATTTGAAAAAATTCAAATATGAAAATAATGAAATCCCCAACTCTCTCTATGGGTCCTTGAGTTGCTTAGGATTTCTACGATCACAAACAAAATGCCAGAAAAATATGATATGCATATGATGACCTATGTATAACAACCAAATTTAACAATTGGGATGTTACAACTTCATTCCCGTGTGGCTATCCACAAAGATTCTTCGTGTCGCCTGTGGTGAACAACCTCCATTACATCTTGATCCGGTCGTCTTTACATCTTGCCCCCATCTTGATTCTAAAAACCATGTTATCTCTGAGAGCCACTTTCCCAACAAATTGCCGCAAAATCTACAGAGAATAGCTTGTTGATACCACTGGATTTAGTTACCAACCAAGAAAACCATTAGCCCTTTTGGAAAATGATTCCACCTAAATATATCCCTAACAACCGACCAATTAAAATTTCCATCAGGGCATGCAATGAAGATGCGAGTAGTTGTTTCTGCTCCCCACACTTTTTGCACTTTCCATTGGCGATTTATCAACTATTTAGTCGAAGGGATAATGCCATAAGAAAATTTTGATTTTAAGACAGAATTTAGCAGCCCAAAGCCCTTGCATTTTAACATTAACAAACCTCTGAATTGTATAGTGGCACTACATGAGTATTTTGTTTTTGATGTGACATGTTCTTGCCCATCGGTTTCTTGCTTTCTACAAATCATAGATTTCCTTGTAATCATGTCCGATCTTTGAAACTTCGAAAAAGAAGCTTTAAAACAAAATTAGTTCTATAAAAAGTTGGCTCAAAAGCTTAGATTTTTTTTATAGTTTTTATTTACCAAAAACAACGCATACAACTAACACCGATAGCGATTGATCTTAGCTTTGTTGTGTCATACAATTATGAGCCTCGCCTCCGCGGTCCTTTCTTTTCTCTGCCTACGAGTGGTTTTGATGATCTAGCTTGCTTGTCCTTCACATGTTGTTTTAGTAGTAATGATATATGGAATTTATTTTGAAATAAGATCCATTTTCTCTATTATAACCTCACATAACCATTCATGTCTCTGCATTTTCAAAAGTTCAAATGTTGACTTTAACTTAGAGAACGTAGTGATGGGGTACATTGTGGGAGTGTGGACAGATAAAATGTGACGCCCCGAGACCGACGCGCCAGGTGTCTTCCAGTTATTCGCCGTCGTTGCCATGTCATTCGCTTGCGTGTTGCGTCTTGTCATGTCATCATGTGCATTGCATCATCATGCTTTCAAAACTTGCATCCGTCCGGGTTCCCCAGTTCCGTCCGTTGTCCGTTCTGAGTCCAGACACACCTGCACGTGCCCGCGGCACGTCCGAAATAGTACTTTATAAGTGGCCGAAAAATGTTCTCGGAATGGGTTGAAAGTTGGCATGTGGTGTTGTTATGTTGTAGGTAGGCCGCCTGCCAAGTTTCATCGCATTCGGAGTTCGTTTGATAGCCCAACGGATAACCATAGCGACATTATAGTCGGTCAAACGTCGGACATTTTCGGTCTCCGGAAACAGTCGTCGGGTCTCTCTCTCTCTTCTCTTCTCTCAGCCCAAAGCTTTCTGCACAGTCCGCTGACAACTGCCAGACCCCGAAACCCTCTCTGCATAGTGCATCGAACCCCTCACGTGTGCATCCGAAACTGTCCCGAACCCGACCCGCTCTATCGTTACCAACAGGTCCGAATCATCCCCAAACATCTAGAAAACATCACCGTTTTCTTATTTGGACTCCCTAGCCTATTTTTCCAGACCGCCCGATTTTGATTGGAGGGACGAGATAGCCCCTAATCAAAACCACACCCAGCTACTATAAATAGCAGTGCAATCATCGGACCAATCCCTAATTTCTAGGGATCCTCCTAGTCGCTGCCGCTCCTCCTGTCTCCTCTTCCTTGGGATCCACCCCACATCCACCTCGATTTCCTTTATCACCCAACCAGCAAGCCCCCTCCCCTAATCGATCTCCCATGTCCCCCAATCTACCGATCCCCACCAACCAGCACCCGATTCTCCTGCCCGAACTCCTCACCGCGCCACCGGAGCCCCAAGCCGCCACCTCGTCGCCCAGCCCTGCAGTCCTGCACCGGCACCCATCTTCGCTTCCCGCACCAACCGCTCCTCCCGAGCTCCTCGCGTCGACCGCATCGTGCCTCACATCGCGCCCAAGTACCTGCTCGCCGGAGTAGGCTACCAGCACGGCCGACCTCCCTGCTTCTGCCGCTCCTCTGCATCAGCAACCAGGCGCCCAAGGCCACACACTCCTCCCCTCGAGCAACTCCAGCGCCGCCCTGCTCCAGCGTCGGCGACCAGGTCACGCAGCCCCTGCCTTTCTCTTCCTCCCCCTGGTTTTTCACTCCCTCGCCTCACCTTTCTTTCTCTCTCCTCTCTCTTTAGGGGCCGCCATGGATTGCCGCCCGAGCTTCGTCGACCTCAAGTCCCTACCGCCGCGGGTCCGGCGGGTCCTGCCTCGGACACCGTGCCCGTGCCCTGGATCAGCCACGCCGCCCTGGATCCCCGTGGCGTCGGCCTCTGCTCGTTTCTGCACTGGACGGAGGAGCTCGACCCCTTTGTCCCATGGCCTCCTCTGTTTCTTCCTCGAGCCCGCAGCAATTCTAGCGCCCGTTGACTATGAACCGCGCCAGCACAGCAGCATTGTCCCACTAGTCGCCTTCGCCGCCCGTGGGCCTCCCCTGCCCCACGGCCTGCATCCGCTCCTTGCCGGCCTCGCCTTGTGCCTCATCGCGGCCCGGCAAGGCACTGCGGCCCAGCCTCTCCTCTAGCTGGGATTGGCCCAATGTGAGCAGCTCCTTGCACCTCCAGATTCGGCCTGATTCATGTTTTTTTCACGGAACGAATTATCTATTTATCTAGAGAGCGCCAGTTTTACAGTATAGCCCCTAAACTTCATGCATATAATAACTCAACAAGTATGCATCTTTTGTAAAAACTTTATATATGTAAAGTGCTTAGTTTTTCATCCAGTTTCATAATACATCATTTTCATCCATGTTTAAAATGTTTAAACTTGTTGTTTGTTTAATTTTGCTTAATTTCCATGCTAATATGATTAAATTCATAACTTAATAACCGTAGCTCCAAACCTAACAAACTTTATATGTAAATGGGGTAGAAAAATGCCTAGTTTATCATGGTAGCATCTCTTTGCATGTTCAACAACTCTAAATTATGCTTTAGGGCAGAACAGTACCAAACCTAAAATATTGCACATGAGGTTTTTCCGGACTTGTTGTTTGTTGTTCCGGCCTCATTTAAACTTGCCTAGATAGGTAGTTTTCCATTTGCTCCACCTCTTGCCATGATAATCAACATTTAATATTGTTGAGTACATAACCGGGAGAGAACTAAATAAGTCATGTGGTGTTTCATCAATATGCAACTCGTTGCATATTGAGCTCCACTTAATTTGTAGGATTGCTTGTGCACTTTGACATGCCATGCCTCATTAAACCGGACATGCATCATACTTGTTGTGCATCATGCCATGATTATGTGATGGTTGTTTACTATGTTGTTTGCTTCTTTCCAGGTTACTTCTCGCTTTAGCTTCGGTTTCGTTCCGGAGTTGTGAGGATCCGTTCATCTACGTTCGTTTGTCTTCTTCATGGACTCGTTCTTCTTCCTTGCGGGATCTTAGGCAAGATGACCATACCCTCGAAATCACTTCTATCTTTGCTTGCTAGTTGCTCGCTCTATTGCTATGCCTATGCCGCGATACCTACCACTTGCTATATCATGCCTCCCATATTGCCATGTCAAGCCTCTAACCCACCTTGTCCTAGCAAACCGTTGTTTGGCTATGTTACCGCTTTGCTCAGCCCCTCTTATAGCGTTGCTAGTTGCAGGTGAAGATGAAGTTTGTTCCTTGTTGGAACATGGATATGTTGGGATATCACAATATCTCTTATTTAATTAATGCATCTATATACTGGGTAAAGGGTGGAAGGCTCGGCCTTATGCCTGGTGTTTCGTTCCACTCTTGCCGCCCTAGTTTCCATCATACCGGTGTTATGTTCCTTGATTTTGTGTTCCTTACACGGTCGGGTGTTATGGGGACCCCTTGACAGTTCGCTTTGAATAAAACTCCTCCAGCAAGGCCCAACCTTGGTTTTACCATTTGCCTCACCACCACCTACTTTTCCCTTGGGAGTCGCGCTCTCGAGGGTCATCTTTATTTTAACCCCCCCCCCCCGGGCCAGTGCTCCTCTGAGTGTTGGTCCAACCTGTCAGCCGCCGGTGGCCACCAGGGGCAACTCTGGGTTGGCCTACCGGAAGTTTGGACAATCTGGTGTGCCCTGAGAACGAGATATGTGCAGCTCCTATCGGGATTTGTCGGCACATTCGGGTGGCTTTGCTGGTATTGTTTTACCATTGTCGAAATGTCTTGTAACCGGGATTCCGAGTCTGATCGGGTCTTCCTGGGAGAAGGAATATCCTTCGTTGACCGTGAGAGCTTGTGATGGGCTAAGTTGGGACACCCCTGCATGGTTTTGAACTTTCGAAAGCCGTGCCCGCGGTTATGGGCAGATGGGAATTTGTTAATATCCGGTTGTAGAGAACTTGACACTTAACTTAATTAAAATGCATCAACCGTGTGTGTAGCCGTGATGGTCTCTTCTCGGCGGGGTCCAGGAAGTTAACACGGTGTTGGAGTTATGCTTGAACCTAAGTAGTTTCAGGATCACTTCTTGCTCATTTCTAGTTCACGACCGTGCATTGCTTTCTCTTCTCGCTCTCATTTGTGTAAGTTAGCCACCATATATGCTTAGTGCTTGCTGCAGCTCCACCTCACTACCTTTTCCTACCCATAAGCTTAAACAGTCTTGATCGCGAGGGTGTGAGATTGCTGAGTCCCCGTGACTCACAGATTACTTCCAAAACTAGTTGCAGGTGCCGATGATACCAGTGCAGATGACGCAACCGAGCTCAAGGAGGAGCTCGATGAAGATCTTGTTCATTGTGTTGTTTCATTTCAGTTGATCAGTAGTGGAGCCCAGTCGGGGCGATCGGGGATCTTTTGCATTAGGGGTAGCCTTCTTTTATTTTGGTTCCGTAGTCGGACCTTGATTGTATCTGGTTGATGTAATGCTATATTTATGTATTGTGTGAAGTGGCGATTGTAAGCCAACTCTGTACCTCTTTCTTATTCAGTAATGGGATGTGTAAATATTACCCCTCTTGCGACATGCCTACAATGCGGTTATGCCTCTAAGTCGTGCTCCGACACGTGGGAGATATAGCCGCATCGTGGATGTTACATAAAAAGAGATTTGCAAGTATCATCATTTTTTTCCTAGAGTCGAGAGTAAGCCTTAGCCTCTACATTGATTGATGTAACAATAATACATCATTAATTATTAAAAAATATGAAGCAATGCGCGGCATTGGTATTGAACAAACCACCCTAAAATCTAAGGGCCAACCATATTCAAACTACCTTGCGAGAGCTATCACCCATGATGTAGAACTCCAATCCAACTTTCAACAAGGAAATGTCGTGCAGATGTCGATGCTCCTTGATCTATCCACACAGCTAAATCATGGGTTTTTGAAGGAAATATGCCCTAGAGGCAATAATAAAGTTTTTATTTATATTTCCTTATATCATGATAAATGTTTATTATTCATGCTAGAATTGTATTAACCGGAAACTTAGTACATGTATGAATACATAGACAAACAGAGTATCCCTAGTATGCCTCTACTTGACTAGCTCGTTAATGAAAGAGGGTTAAGTTTCCTAGCCATAGACATGTGTTGTCATTTGATGAATTGGATCACATCATTAGAGAATGATGTGATGGACCCATCCGTTAGCTTAGCACTATGATCGTTTAGTTTATTGCTATTGCCTTATTCATGAATTATACATGTTCCCATGACTATGAGATTATGCAACTCCCAAATATCGGAGGAACACTTAGTGTGCTATCAAACATCACAACGTAACTGGGTGATTACAAAGATGCTCTATAGGTGTCTCTGATGGTGTTTGTTGAGTTGGCATAGATCCAGATTAGGATTTGTCACTCCGTATGTCGGAGAGGTATCTCTGGGACCTCTCGGTAATGCTCATCACTATATGTCTTGCAAGCAATGCAACTAATGAGTTAGTTGCGGGATGATGCTTTACGGAACAAGTAAAGAGACTTTCCGGTAACGAGATTGAACTAGGTATGATGATACCGATGATCGAATCTCAGGCAAGTAACATACCGATGACAAAGGGAACAACGTATGTTGTTATGCGGTTTGGCCGATAAAGATCTTCATAGAATATGTAGGAGCCAATATGAGCATCCAAGTTCCGCTATTGGTTATTGACCGGAGAGGTGTCTTGGTCATGTCTACATAGTTCTCGAACCCGTAGGGTCCGCACGCTTAACGTTCGATGATGATTTGTATTATGAGTTACGTTATTTGATAAACCGAAGTTTGTTCGGGGTCCCAGATGAGATCACATACATGATGAGGAGTCTCAAAATGGCAGAGACAAAAAGATTGATATATTGGAAGGCTATATTCAGACATCGGAATGGTTCCAGAGAAGTTTGGGTATTTTCCGGAGTATCGGGAGGTTACTGGAACCCCCCGGGGAGTTGATGGGCCTTACTGGGACTTAGTGGGAAGGAGAGGCAGCAGCTAGGAGGTGGCACACGCCCCCCCAAGCCCAGTCCGAATTGGACAAGGGGTTGGCGGCGCGCCCCCCTCTGCCTTCCTTCTCTCTTCTCCTTTAGGTGGAAACCTACTAGGACTTGGAGTCCTAGTAGGATTCCCCTTCTCCCGGTGCACCCTAGCCTGGCCGGCCGGCCGGCCTCCCTCTCCCTCCTTTATATACGTGGGGAGGGGGGCACCCTAGGACACACAACTTGATCTTTTATCTGTGTGCGGTGCCCCCCTCCACAGTTACACACCTCAGTCATATCGTCGAAGTGCTTAGGCGAAACCCTGCACCCGTAACTTCATCGTCACTGTCTCCACGCCGTCGTGCTGATGAAACTCTCCCTCGGCCTCAACTGCATCAAGAGTTCCAGGGACGTCACCAAGCTGAATGTGTGCTGATCGCGGAGGTGCCATACGTTCGGTACTTGGGATCGGTTGGATCGCGAAGACATTTGACTACATCAACTGCATTACTAAATGTTTCCGCTTTCGGTCTACGAGGGTACGTAGATACACTCTCCCCGCTCGTTGCTATGCTTATCCTAGATAGATCTTGCATGATCGTAGGCATTTTTTTAAATAATACGTTCCCCAACAGTGGCATCCGAGCCAGGTCTATGCATAGATGTTATATGCACGAGTAGAACACAATGAGTTGTGGGTGATAATAGTCATACTGCTTACCGGCATGTCTTACTTTGATTCGACGGTATTGTTGGATGAAGTGGCCCAGACTGACATTACATGACCGCGTTCATGAGACTGGTTCTACTGACGTGCTTCGCACACAGGTGGCTAGTGGGTGTCTGTTTCTCCAACTTTAGTTGAATCGAGTTTGATGATACGTCTCCAACGTATCTACTTTTCCAAACACTTTTGCCCTTGTTTTGGACTCTAACTTGCATGATTTGAATGGAACTAACTAGGACTGACACTATTTTCAGCATAACTGCCATCATGCCCCCCCTAAGGACTCCACCGACCTCAACCCCAACTCCATATATTCACTTCCGGGGAGGAAAAAAATCAAAGAGAAGGATTCATCGCGTTTTACGATACGGAGCCGCCGCCAAGCCCTAATCTTCCTCGGGGGGGGGCTGATCTGGAATCCGTTCGGGGCTCCGGAGAGGGGACACTAGTAGAAAAAGGGTCAAACGTGAAGCACATTAGTGCCAGTTTGAATTTGAGCCGGCACTAATGTGTGCATTAGTGCCAGTTCCAATGGCTAGCCGGCCGCTCTCATTAGTACCGGTTCGTGGCGAACCTTTAGCACCGGTTCGTGCCACGAACCGGTACTAAAGTGAGTGGTGGCAGGATGTTGTCAGTCCGGGCCCCCTCCAGCACCTTTAGTACCGGGTCGTATCACGAACCGGTATTAAAGGTCGTCCTACATAGACCCTTCGTCCACCCGAGCTCGCTCTGTTCTTCCCCTTTCCCCTCTCCTCTCTGTTCTTTTCCCTCTTCCTCTCAAGCTCATCATACATTTTGCCGAAAATTCGTCAAGATTTGAAGGCCCCCATCCATTCAAATGATCACAAAGGTTAGCAACTTTGTCCTTTCATCTCTCATTGCTAGATTAGCTCTTTCAATGCTTTATATAGTGATTGATTTTTGAGTTTAATAATTTGGGAGGAATTATATATATGTGCTAGTATTTGATTTATATGCTATTTGAGGTCAAAAATAACACTTAGTTTGCATATGTAGGTGTGGTTTACATAGTACCTTCTAAATCTTCGTCATAACCATCGTCGATCGCTCACAACGTCCCATCGCCGGCACCACCTTGTGGTGAGCCTCTTGTTCATGAAGTTTTATATAAAAAATTGATGCTTGTGTGATTTGGATATATAGTTACTCGTATAATTAACTTACCCATATATTGTTTGTTATACATAGTGCCATGGTTTTGATATCCGTCCCCGTCGGCCCTCGTCCGGGTTATGATTCGGATGTGGTATATTCTCTTTTAGAACTATTCATTGCATTTCGTGTTTATGACAAATTATGCCCATCAAGTTGACATAGATATTTGTATGTAGGAGGTAGTTGAACCGGAAATTCCAACCGACCCTATTGTCGAGAGGTTAAATTTAGTTGAAAGAGAAAACGAGGATTTGAAGGAAAATTGAAAAGAATTGAGGGGGAGAAGATGGAATTGGAGTTGCATGTTGCCGATGTCGTCGATGATCACAAGATTAAGATGGAGAAAATGCGCTTGAAGATTAGAAAGATTAGAAAATATGCCATTCATAGTGAGGCTTGGTATCATTATGTTGTTGGATCAATTGTTACCTTAGTTGCGATCTTGATCGCATTTGTTGTTGCATTTAAATTCTTTAGCTAGAGAGTTATTTGTTTGTTGCATTTAAGTGTTGTATGATCTTTATGTATTGTATTAATTTGGTGTTTTCGGTGCTGTGTATTGAAGATGAGCTGGCAATGGATGTATGATGACCAATGTTGTCCCGAGTTCATTAATGGCGTGTGTACTTTTCTGCTTGCGGCTGAGGCAAACAAGCGGGCAGATGGTTTTATGCCTTGCCAATGTGCTGGCTGTAAGAATGGTCACAATTACTCTACGTCAAGAACCATTCACGTCCACCTGTTTGAGTCCAGTTTCATGCCCCACTATAATGTTTGGACCAAGCATGGATAAAGAGGGGTTATGATGGCAGACAATGAAGAAGAAGAGGATGACGACAGCTATCCTGGCCATGGGTTCCCTGAATACGATGATACAACAATGAGGGAAGAAGCTGAGCCGGTAATGCGGGAAGAAGATGAGCCGGCAATGCGGGAAGAAGCTGAAGAAGAGGAATCGGATGAGCCCGTTGATGATCTAGATCGGGCCATTGATGATGCAAAGAGAAACTGCGCAAGTGATTTGGAGAATAAGAAGTTGCAGCGCATGTTAGAGGATCACAAAAAATTGTTGTACCCGAATTGCGTAGGTGACAAGAAAAAGTTGGGCACCACACTGGAATTGCTACAATGGAAGGCAGAGAATGGTGTATCTGACAAGGGATTTGGAAAGTTGTTGGTAATGATAAAGAATATGCTTCCAAAGGACAACGAATTGCCCGAGAGTACGTACGAAGCAAAGAAGGCTGTCTGCCCTCTAGGGTTAGAGGTGCAGAAGATACATGCATGCCCTAATGATTGCATCCTCTACTGCGGTGAGTACGAGGATTTGAACGCTTTCCCAGTATGCGGTGCATTGCGCTATAAGATCAGTCGCGATGACCCTGGTGATGTGGAGGGCGAGCGCCCCAGGAAGAAGATTCCTGCCAAGGTGATGTGGTATGCTCCTATAATACCACGGTTGAAACGTTTGTTCCAAAACAAAGAGCATGCCAAGGCGATGCGATGGCACAGAGAAGACCATAAGAAAGACGGAAAGTTGAGAGTACCCGCTGACGGGTCGCAGTGGAGAAAAATCAAAAGAAAGTACGGGAAGGAGTTTGCAGATGACGCAAGGAACGTATGGTTTGGTCTAAGCGCAGATGGCATTAATCCTTTTGGGGAGTAGAGCAGCAACCATAGCACCTGGCCTGTGACTCTATGTTTGTATAACCTTCCTCCTTGGTTGTGCATGAAGCGGAAGTTCATTATGATGCCAGTGCTCATCCAAGGCCCTAAGCAACCCGGCAACGACATTGATGTGTACCTAAGGCCATTAGTTGAAGAACTCTTACAACTATGGAATGGAACAGGTGTATGTGCGTGGGATGAGCACATGGGGGAATAATTTGACCTAAAGGCGGTGTTGTTCGTGACCATCAATGATTGGCCTGCTCTCAGTAACCTTTCGGGACAGACAAACAAGGGATACCGCGCATGCACGCACTGTTTGGACGATACCGATAGTATATATTTGGCTGATTGTAAGAAGAATGTGTACCTGGGACATCGTCGATTTCTTCCGAGCAGGCATCCCGTAAGAAAGAAAGGCAAGCATTTCAAAGGTGAGGCAGATCACCGGACGAAGCCTCGCCACCGTACTGGTGCTGATGTACATGATATGGTCAAGGATTTGAAGGTGGTCTTTGGAAAGGGTCCTGGTGGACAACCTGTTCCGTATGACGCTGACGGACGCGCACCCATGTGGAAGAAGAAATCTATATTTTGGGACCTGCCCTATTGGAAAGACCTAGAGGTCCGCTCCGCAATCGACGTGATGCACATGACGAAGAATCTTTGTGTGACCCTGCTTGGCTTCTTGGGCGTGTATGGGAAGACAAAAGATACACCTGAGGCACGGGAGGGCCAGCAACGTATGCACGAAAAAGACGGCATACATCAGGGTCATGCAAGCTACGCTCTTAGCAAAGAAGAGAAGGAAATCTTCTTTGAATGCCTGCTCTGTATTAAGGTACCATCTGGCTTCTCGTCGAATATAAAGGGAATAATAAACATGGCAGAGAAAAAGTTCCAGAACCTAAAGTCTCATGACTGCCACATGATTATGACGCAACTGCTTCCGGTTGCATTGAGGGGGCTTCTACCGGAAAACGTTCGATTAGCCATTGTGAAGCTATGTGCATTCCTCAATGCAATCTCTCAGAAGGTAATCGATCCAGAAATCATACCAAGGTTAGAGAATGATTTGGTGCAATGTCTTGTCAGTTTCGAGTTGGTGTTCCCACCATCCTTCTTCAACAACATGACGCACGTCCTAGTTCACCTATGTGAAGAGATTAACGTTTTGGGTCCTGTATTTCTACACAATATGTTCCCCTTTGAGAGGTTCATGGGAGTCTTAAAGAAATATGTTCATAACTGTGCTAGGCCAGAAGGAAGCATCTCCAAGGGCCATGAAAATGAGGAGGTCATTGAGTTTTGTATTGACTTTATTCCCGACCTTAAGCCGATTGGTGTTCCTGAATCGCGGCATAAGGGCAGACTGGATGGAAAAGGCATGCTATGAGGGGAACAAATAATATGTATGGACGGACATTCTCTCGCTGAAGCACACTACACAGTTCTACAGAATCCCGCCTTGGTGGCTCCGTATATGGATGAACACAATAATTTGCTATGCTCCAAACACCCGGAGCGGTCTGGTGACTGGATTACACGTGAACAAACCAGGAGTTTCGCCAGCTGGTTGCAGACACGTACCATGCGTGATGCCTCTATTGAAGATGACATGTACTTGCTGTCCCAGTTACCATCTTCGAATATAATGACTTTCAAAGGGTACGAGATAAATGGTAATACATTTTACACGATCGCCCAAGATAAGAAGAGCACCAACCAAAACAGTGGTGTCCGCTTTGATGCAGAAACCAAGACGGGAAAGGAAACATATTATGGTTATATACAGGACATATGGGAACTTGACTATCGACGTGGTTTGAAGGTCCCTTTGTTTCGGTGCAAATGGGTGAATATGACACGAGGCGGGGTAACGGAAGACCCGCAGTACGGAATGACAACAGTGGATCTCAACAATCTTGCGTATGCAGACGAACCATTCATCCTAGCCAATGATGTGGCACAGGTTTTCTATGTGAAGGACATGTCTACCAAGCCGAGAAAAAGAAAAGATAAGGAAGCGAATGCATCGTACGATGAGCCAAAGCGGCACATAGTTCTTTCTGGGAAGAGAAACATCGTGGGAGTGGATGAAAAGACAGCATGTCAGGAGATTATGAAAAGTTTGATGAAATTGCTCCATTCACAGTGAATATTGACCCGAGCATCCAGTTAAATGATGAAGATTTTCCATGGCTACGGCGCAAAGGGACACACGCGAAGAAAAAGTTTCACACCCAAAGATCTGGGATGTGATCGGCTTCACTATCATCACTTTCTTCTGTGTTTCACACCCAGGAGGGAATCTCTGTAATAGTTAGGGTAGCTAGTTATGTGTTTTGGCATTTGAAACGTGAAGGAATTTTATGTGCAAGCAAATTCTTTCATGCATTTACTGATTTTTCAGCTAAATGACCCTGAAATTGAAAAGCATTTCAAATGAACTCAGAAAAGGTTGAAAGTTGGCATGGTATCATAATTTCACCCACATAGCATGTGCAAAAAAGTAGAGAGGGTTACCGCAAAAACTGGATGCACTTCGTGTACAAAATGGACAATCTCTTTCGAAGTATCAGGGTTTCGGACGAAAACTCATCCGTTATAAAGGCATTTCATTTTTTAAATAATCTAAGCATTACCAAATTGAATATAATGATAAAACACACTAATATTAAACATAAGAAATTATTCACAAACTAGTGATTCACACAAATTTCAAATAATTCAAAATTTAAACTATTCAAATTTGTAAACTACCGGTACTAACAGAAAGTTTGTAATTTTTGTACCTAAAGCAAAAATATTCACAAACAAACTCTAAATACAGCAAAAAACAACTCTAAAATAAATAAACAAAAATAAATAAATCAAAAAAAAGAAGAAAAAAGCCCACCTACTGGGCCACAGCGGCCTGCATACGACTAGAAACCCAAATTCTAGTTGGGCCAGGATGCAGGCCCACTAGCCCAGTAGGCCCAACAGGGCATCACAGAAGAGGTAGGCCCAGAAGGCCTGCTTAAGAGAGGAGCTCGAGACAGCAGCGACGGTGGGGCTTATAAGCAGGTGTGAGTGCCCCTCGGCTAGCGAGGTGGGACTAAACTTTTGCGCCCCTCGCCTGGCAGCGCACACCCTTTAGTACCGGGTCGTGGCTCCAACCGGTACTAAAGGGGGGGGGGTCTTTAGTACCGGTTGGAGCCACCACCCGGTACTAAAGGGGTGCCGTTCCCGCCGCTTGGCCTGGCCAAAACAGACCTTTAGTACCGGTTGGTGGCTCCAACCGGTACTAAAGGTTGTTCTATATAAGAAAACACTTCAAAAAAATTGTCAGTTTCTCATCTCTCCCTGCTTCTTTCTCCTCTGCCCCGTCGCCGCCGCCCCTCGTCGCCGCCCCCGTCGCCGTTCGTCGCCGCCCCCGTTGCTATTAGTCGTCGTCGCCGTCGCCGTCGCCGTCGTCCCTGTCGCCGTGCCGCGCCCCACCCCGTCCTCCCGTCGTCCCCACCCGGCCCGTCCTTCCGTACGTCGTCCCCGCCCGGCCCGTCCCCGTCCCCATCATCGCCGCCCCGTCCCCGTCGTCGTCGCCCCGTCTCTGTCTCCGTCCCCGTCCCCGTCGCCGCCCACCGTCGTCGCCGCCCCGTCTCCGTCTCCGTCCCCGTCCCCGTCGCCGCCCACCGTCGTCGCGCCTCGCCGGTGAGCTGTGCCCCGGCCGCCAACCACACACACACACACATTGTTATAGAATTGTTAGCAATCTTTCTGTTTTTAGTTATAGAATTATTAGAAATGTTAGTTTTAGTTATAGAAATGTTAGTTATATAGAAATATTAGAAATGTTAGTTATATATAAATGTTTTTTAGTTATAGAAATATTAGAAATGTTAGTTTTAGTTATAGAAATATTAGAAATGTTAGTTTTGTTATAAAATTTAGAATTTGCGTATATGAAATTACAATCCATCATTTAAAAAATGTTACTTTACTTTTGCGGCATATAGTATTTGTTGTCGACGATGCCCGGCCCGCATCCTCACCGTCGACCCGTTCGCGACGACGTCCTGCTTCAGAGGACCCATGTCCGGGACTGGGCTCCGCCGGGCTGGCACTGGGAGGTGCTACCTTCAGGGGCGCGACGCTTGGTCAGGAACCCGGCCCCGGGTCCCGTCGTCGACCCTCATCTCCTTTGGTGGCGTTCGCGTGGGCCACTTTCGGTGCGGAGGGAGCCGGCCCCGCCGGAGGTGGTACATCGCCGTGTCAGGGAGGAGGACGAGCACGTCCATCACTACATGGCTGCTATGGACATCAGGTTCTCCAATACCTGGCAGGTTCTTTTGGGAGATCACCCGAGCTATGATCCAGTGATGGTTTCTTCTCTTTGGGTGTCCACCGCGCGCACCTCAGGAACCGCGAGTGGCCCAGATTACTCTGTAGTATTCGATCTTTATTAGCTTGCTAGCTAGCTAGTGATGTATTCGATATTATATCTATTATTCGAGACGATGTATTCAAGATTATGTCTATTATTCGAGATGATGTATTCGAGATTATATCTATTATTCGAGACGACGTATTCGAGATTATATTCGATGATGCTTATTATGTACTATGGTTGATTCAGTTTTTCCTTATTAATTGATTGCATCCATGCATTGTAATTTGAATATATTTCTTTTGGATTAGTTAAACAAAACCTATGGCGGACAATACCGGCAGAGAGGGAGAAGAGGCCCTGTTCAATATCATACGCAATCCTCGCGGGCCAGATGATGATCAGAATGAAGAAGATTATGACGGCTCTGAATATCTAAACAACACCGGGGAGGGTGATATGATATTCGATCGCGACGACTGAATTGATGAAGTCATGAACTATGAACATGACGAAGAAAATGTTGATCTTGAAACAACAAAGACCGGCAAGGTATATATATATTTATATAAGCAGGCATCTGGTGATCATCACATGTTTTAAATGACTTGAAGATATATTAACGAATCGATCTTTCTTCTTTCAGCCATCTGGATCGAGCAAATCTTTAGGCAACAGGAAACGTGGCCCGAACAAAAAGTTGAAGGAGGGCGTAAAGTACAATATCGATGCCATCAGACCTAATGGCGAACCATTAGCGCCTAAGAAGATTGCGGACAAGTTCATTCGTCAGTACGGAGTTCTTGTGAAGGACCAACTCCCGATCTCCCTTCAAGAATGGAGAGAGCCAGCAAAGCCACGTCCAGGAGTTACTTTTGTCGACGACAGACAAAAACTTCTGCTTTGGGAAACGCTCATGGAACATTCACCCTACCAGATCATTTCACAGATGCAGATGTGCAGAAAGTCAAGGACGCTGCTCTTAGGAAGATGGCGGTTGCATTCAAGAACCACAAGATTCGTGAATGGGCCAAGTACGTCAACGGAGGAAGGAAGACTCCAGTATTCGAGGGAACACTAGAGCAGCAAAGTGCTCATTGGGACGATTTTGTGAAATTCAAGGATTCGGAATTATCTAAGGAACGGTCGAGAATAAACAAGGCCAATGCCGCAAAAAAGGATAAGTTCCGTAAGCTGGGGCCAGGTGGCTATGCGCTGGGAATGCCTACGTGGGATAAGTCTGAGAAAGAGATGTTGGATGCAGGTGTCACTCCAGAAACATTGAGCTGGCCCCCCAGGTGCAGGACTTGGTTCTATGCGCATGGGGGGGAGTTGGACCCGAAGACAGGCAAAGTTTCGAAGAAGGCATGTCTGGACGGAGCCGAAGATAAGCTACTTGTTGCAATAGAAGAGGCTCGATCGGGGTTGTTCGAGCCCAACAAAGAGAACGACGAGCTTACGCGTGTCCGGGGAAATCCTGAACACCCGGAAAGAACACAAGGCATGGGCGCTATTCCATGGTATGAGGGGTTTTCGGACTGGAAAGCCAACTACAGAACCCGTGCGAGAAAGAAGTTTGTGGAGGAGAAGAAGAGGAAGATGGAGGAGGAGCAGAGGAAGCTAGACTATGAACGCCTTCAAGGCCTAGAATCAGCGCACGCGGACTTGGCAGTCAAATTCCAGCGGCAGCAGGAGCAGATCGACTCACTTAGGCAGCAAAGGGGGTCTCAGCAGCTAGCGGAGGATCCACCATTGGATAGCACCGTCCCATCCATGCCGAGAAGCAGCGTGGGTTCCGCCCCGGGCGACGCATTGCTGGATAGCTACCCAGTGGACGACATCATGGAGAACACTAACTGCGAGCTACACTTCAAAATGAAGAACGTATCCATGAAGGTGGCGGACGCCCTTGCTTTTACAAATCCCCCCGAGGCAACCTTCCATTGCAACCCGATTCCAGCGGGCTATGCTCGTGTCTTGGTTGATGAGGTGGTGGACCAATATTCGGGGCTAGAGCTTGACATTCCTGGAGGTGACGATGAGCACACACTAGGAGAGGCCAACCATCGTATCATCCTATGGAGAAAGGATTGCATCATCTTTCGAAGGCCACCGACACCGCGTCATCCGACTCCTCGTCGCAGTCTGCCACCGAGTCAGCAGACTCCCGCTCCTCCAAGTCCACCAACGCGTCAGGCCACTCCTCCTCCAAGTCTGGCACAGCTTCAGGCCACTCCTCCTCCTCCAAGTCTGGCACAGCTTCAGGCCACTCCTCCTCCTTCAAGTCCGGCAAAGCGTCAGGCCACTCCTCCTCCAAGTCTGGCACAACTTCAGGCCACTCCTCCTCCTCCAACTCAGCCATGTCAGCCGTCTTTGCTGCCTCAGCAATCACGGAAGAGATCCGCCTCAGCTATGGTGCGTAGCGGTACAAGTCGAGGTAGTACTGGAGGTACAGGCGGAGGCAAGCGATTTCAATATGGTCCAAGCCTCGCGCCTCTTCCGCAGAGGCCTTACGACAAGTACGAGGAGGAATACGTAGCCATATCGAAGGCCGAGGTGGAAGCCCATTTTGCACCGAAACCGCCACCACCGCCAAGGGAGAAAGTGCCTGTGGAAAAGATTGACCCCTTCATTCATATGGCTAGAGCACCAGCTCCCAAGCCTGTTGACACAGACTATGAGCGCCACATCAAGAAGTTAAATGGAGCACGTCTACAAAAAGAGGCGAGCTCGAGCTCGAGCAAATCAGCTGGCAAAAGGAGCGGTAAAATCGTTCCCCAGCTGGGAGAACAGGCGGCGCAATCAATCCCCCCGCTTGTTGTGCCAACCAAGGTTGTCAGAATCGCGATTTTGAATCGGATCGGAGCTCTCATGGTAGAATCGTAAATCGTAGAATCTTCACTACCAGGATCGTAGAAACATAGACTTTACGAATTAAAATCGTAGAATCAGATGGATAAGTTTGGATCGTAAAGTCGTAGAATCGTATAACAGAATCGCGATTCTAACAACCTTGGTGCCAACAACACATGAGAGTAGGCGCGCCCAATATTATTGTGGGCAAACCGTTAACGTTCCCGGGGTGGGCGATGTGGTAATAACCGAGGAGCATATTGCGCAGGCTGAATCGATCGGGATCACTATTGGACAACTCCTCGATATCGAGCCCATGTCTCCGACTACAGAGGAGGAAATAAAACGGAAATATGCCCGGGGCCAACCTTTGGTCGAGCCAGAGGAGGTCCATAAGCTCCCAACGAGAATGTATGAATTGCATCAATGGTACATGGACATTACCAAGATTTCCAATCGAGAGTCCCTCATGGTGAATGTCAACAAGGATCATTACTACCATGAGAAAGTTGTGACCGTTGAGTATTCAGAACTATTTCAGCTATACAATCAAGACGCACTCGACAAATCTATCGTCAGTTGCTATTGTCTGTAAGTGATTTCTTTCTGTAATTTAAGTCTCAAGCTAGCTGTAGTAATCATTTTGATCAATCATTACCTGCAATTATCCTCACTATATTCTTTTCCGTGGTATTATGCAGGATGAAGATTTATGAAATGAAAAAAGGTGGACGCTATGGCATTGGGTTCGTTGACCCAAATACCATTAATGAATACACATGGAAAATAGATCCATATCACGAAAAAGTGTAGAGGGAAGCATGCTACAGTTCTTCAAGGAACTCAAATACAATGAAGATATACTACTTCCTTACAACTTCCAATGAGTCACATTGTCTTGTACTACAAATTATGTTTTTCCCTACTAGCTAGCTACATGTTTTTGCTTACATATGCCCGCTTAATTAAGACATGCAATGTGTGTGCATGCAGATTTCACTGGATCTTGTTAAACATTAAAGTTGTTGAAGGAACAGTTGAAGTACTAGACTCACTACTTAAGAAAGCAAGTGACTACACCATCGTGAAGGGGATAGTCAATAGGTAATTTCAATCATTATTAACTATATCTCGGCCTATTTAATTAGTTCGTCATTTCCTGATAACAACTATTTAATAACCCATTTATTCATTTTCTTTGTCGGCGGGCAGGGCTTGGGCAAAGTTCATCAGGGCCACTCCAGGCCCATGGAAACAAAATCTGAAATTGTATCGACCCAAGGTAAGTAATTAAGTAGTACTAGCTAGCTGCCATCTCTTTAATTATCATGCTTGATTAATTATTATCTGATCAAATTCCATTCTCGTAAAGGCCCTGAAGCAGGAGCCGGGGAATGATCTATGTGCATACTACGTTTGCGAGAACATTCGCATGATGGCGTCCGAAAGGAGCAAATCTCAAAGACAGGAGTGGGTACGATATCGATTGTCAGAACACTATTCACAATTTTTACACCATTATCGATATCTAGTCACACAACTAATACACATGCATATTGATCTCCTTCTTAACAGTTCAAAGAGGTGCGGGACAAGCTCCTAGCACAGGACCGCATAGAAGCAATTCAAGAGGAAATAGCGCGATTTTTGCTCGACCAGGTCATAGATCCCAAAGGAGAATACTATTACCCGCTACCGCCCCCATGAACCACTTCAAATTGTTATCGTGCTCCGAAGGCACCAATTAGCTAGGCTAATGCCACTGGCTCCGAAGGCACCAATTAGGAGAAATTATATATATGTATGTATATATATATATATATATATATATATATATATAGACACACACACACACACACATACATATACATGTGTGTATATATGTGTGAATTAATTAATGGTGGTTGTGAGACATTCGATGATATATATATATATATATATATATATATATATATATATATATATATTATGATCGATTCTACTAGAAATTCTATTTATATATATGCATAACGTGTACAATATGTAGTATCGTAAAATACCAGCAAACAAAAAATAATTAAATGGAAAACACAAAATTAAATGAAAAAGAAATCATAAACCCAACCCCCCCCAACCTTTTAATACCGGTTGGTGACACCAACTGGTACTAAAGGGCTCCCTGCCCCCGAAGCTGGCTCGTGCCACGTGGTTGCCCTTTAGCACCGGTTCATGCTGAAGCGGTACTAAAGGGGGGGCCTTTAGTGCCTACACTTTAGCACCGATTACCAAACCGGCACTAAAGGGCCTTACGAACCGGTGCTATTGCCCGGTTCTGTACTAGTGGGAATCCGTCACCATCGTCATCATCAACCATCCTCCATCACAAATTTCATGATGCTCACCGACGTGCGTGAGTAATCTCATCGTAGGCTTGCTGGACGGTGATGGGTTGGATGAGATTTACCATGTAATCGAGTTAGTTCTGTTAGGGTTTGATCCCTAGTATCCATTATGTTCTAAGATTGATGTTGCTATGACTTTGCTATGCTTAATGCTTGTCACTAGGGCCCGAGTGCCATGATTTCAGATCTGAACCTATTATGTTTTGATGAATATATGTGAGTTCTTGATCCTATCTTGCAAGTCAATAGTCACCTACTATGTGTTATGATCCGGCAACCCCGAAGTGACAATTATCGGGACCACTCCCGGTGATGACCATAGTTTGAGGAGTTCATGTATTCACTAAGTGTTAATGCTTTGGTCCGGTACTCTATTAAAAGGAGGCCTTAATATCCCTTAGTTTCCAATAGGACCCCACTGCCACGGGAGGGTAGGACAAAATATGTCATGCAATTTATTTTCCATAAGCATGTATGACTATATTCGGAATACATGCATACATTACATTGATGAACTGGAGCTAGTTTTGTGTCACCCTATGTTATAACTGTTGCATGAGGAATCGCATCCGACATAATTATCCATCATTGATCCATTGCCTACGAGCTTTTCACATATTGATCTTTGATTAGTTACTATTCCGTTGCCACTATTACGATTGCTACAAAAACTACCAATGTTACTTTTGCCACTGTTACCGTTACTTCCATACTACTTTGCTACTAAATACTTTGTTGTAGATATTAAGTCTTTCAGGTGTGGTTGAATTGACAACTCAACTGCTAATACTTGAGAATATTCTTTGGCTCCCCTTGTGTCGAATCAATAAATTTGGGTTGAATACTGTACCCTCAAAAACTGTTGCGATCCCCTATACTTGTGGGTTATCATTTGACTACGCCCGGTCCTTGTTGAAGGTTAAAACAACACACTTGACGAAAAATCATTGTGGTTTTGATGCGCAGGTAAGAACGGTTCTTGCTAGAAGCCCATAGTAGCCACATAAAACTTGCAACAACAAAGTAGAGGACGTCTAACTTGTTTTTGTAGGGCTTTCTGTGATGTGATATGGTCAAGACGTGATGATATATAAATTGTTGTATGAGATGATCATGTTTTGTAATAGTTATCGGCAACTGGCAGGAGCCATATGGTTGTCGCTTTATTGTATGAAATGCAATCGCCATGTAATTGCTTTACTTTATCACTAAGTGGTAGCGATAGTCGTAGAAGCAATAGTTGGCAAGACGACAACGATGCTTCGATAGAGATCAAGCTGACAAGCCGATGACGATGGTGATCATGACGGTGCTTTGGAGATGGAGATCAAAGGCACAAGATGATGATGGCCATATCATATCACTTATTTGATTGCATGTGATGTTTATCTTTTATGCATCTTATTTTTCTTAGTACGACGGTAGCATTATAAGATCATCTCTCACTAAACTTCTAGGTATAAGTTTTCTCCCTTAGTATGCACCATTGCTACAGTTCGTTGTGCCAAGACACCATGTGATAATCGGGTGTGATAAGCTCTACATTCACATACAACGGGTGCAAGCCAGTTTTGCACACGCAGAATACTCGGGTTAAACTTGACGAGCCTATAGCATATGCAGATATGGCCTCGGAACACTGAGACCGAAAGATCGAGCGTGAATCATATAGTAGATATGATCAACATAGTGATGTTCACCATTGAAAACTAATCCATCTCACGTGATGATCGGACATGGTTTAGTTGATTTGGATCACGTGATCATTTAGATGACTAGAGAGATGTCTATCTAAGTGGGAGTTCTTAAGTAATATGATCAACTGAACTTTATTGTGTCATGAACTTAGTACCTGATAGTATTTTGCATGTCTATGTTGTTGTAGATCAATGGCCCGTGCTACCATTCCTTTGAATTTTAATGTGTTCCAAGAGAAAGCTAAGTTGAAACATGATGGTAGCAATTACACAGATTGGGTCCGTAACTTGATGATTATCCTCATTGCTACACAGAAGAATTACGTCTTGGAAGCACCGCTAGGTGTACCACCCGCGCCAGCAACTGCAAACATTGTGAATGCCTGGCAGTCGCGTGTGGATGACTACTCGATAGTTCAGTGTGCCATGCTTTACGGCTTAGAACCTGGACTTCCGCGACGTTTTAAACGTCATGGAGCATATGAGATGTTCCAGGAGTTGAAGTTAATATTTCAAGCAAATGCCTAGATTGAGAGATATGAAATCTCCAATAAGTTCTACAACTGCAAAATGGAAGAGAATAGTTCTGTCAGTGAACATATACTCAGAACGTCTGGGTACCACAACCACTTGACTCAACTTGGAGTTAATCTTCCTGAAGATAGTGTCATTGACAGAGTTCTTCAATCACTACCACCAAGCTACAAAAGCTTCGTGATGAACTATAATATGAAAGGGATGGATAAGACAATTCCCGAGCTCTTCATGATGCTAAAGGCCGTGGAGGTAGAAATCAAGAAGGAGCATCAAGTGTTGATGGTTAACAAGACCACTAGTTTCAATAAAAAGGGCAAAGGGAAGAAGGGGAACTTCAAAAAGAATGGCAAGCAAGTTGCTGCTCAAGTGAAGAAGCCCAAGTCTGGACCTAAGCCTGAGACTGAGTGCTTCTACTGCAAAGGGACTGGTCACTGGAAGCGGAACTGCTCCAAGTATTTGGCGGATAAGATGGATGGTAAAGTGAAAGGTATATTTGATATACATGTTATTGATGTGTACCATACTAATGCTCGTAGTAGCGCCTGGGTATTTAATACTGGTTCTGTTGCTCATATTTGCAACTCGAAACAGGGGCTATGGATTAAGCGAAGATTGGCTAAGGACGAGGTGACGATGCACGTGGGAAATGGTTCTAAAGTTGATGTGATCGCCGTCGGCACGCTACCTCTACATCTACCTTTGGGATTAGTTTTAGACCTGAATAATTGTTATTTGGTGCCAACGTTAAGCATGAAAATTATATCTAGATCTTGTTTGATGCGAGATGGTTATTCATTTAAATCAGAGAATAATGGTTGTTCTATTTATATGAGTAATATCTTTTATGGTCATGCACCCTTGATGAGTGGTCTATTTTTATTGAATCTCGATAGTAGTGATACACATATTCATAGTATTGAAGCCAAAAGATATAAGTTTAATAATGATAGTGTAACTTATTTGTGGCACTGCCGTTTAGGTCATATTGGTGTAAAGCGCATGAAGAAACTCCATGCTGATGGGCTTTTGGAATCACTTGATGCTTGCGAACCATGCCTCATGGACAAGATGACTAAGACTCCGTTCTCCGGAACAATGGAGCGAGCAACAGACTTGTTGAAAATAATACATATTGATGAATGCGGTCCGATGAGTGTTGAGGCTCGCGGCGGGTATCGTTATTTTTTGACCTTCACAGATGATTTGAGCAGATATGGGTGTATCTACTTGATGAAACATAAGTCTGAAACATTTGAAAAGTTCAAAGAATTTCAGAGTGAAGTGGAAAATCATCGTAACAAGAAAATAAAGTTTCTACTATCTTATTGTGGGGGTGAATATTTGAGTTACGAGTTTGGTCTTCATTTGAAACAATGTGGAATAGTTTCACAACTTGCGCCACCTGGAACACCACAGCGTAATGGTGTGTCCGAACGTCGTAATCGTACTTTAATAGATATAGTGTGATCTATGATGTCTCTTACTGATTTACCGCTATCATTTTGGGGTTATGCTTTAAAGACGGCTGCATTCACGTTACATAGGGCACCATATAAATCCGTTGAGACGACACCATATGAATTGTGGTTTGGCAAGAAACCCAAGTTGTCATTTCTTAAAGTTTGGGGCTGCGATGCTTATGTGAAAAAGCTTCAACCTGATAAGCTCGAACCCAAATCGAAGAAATGTGCCTTCATAGGATACCCAAAGGAGACTGTTGGGTACACCTTCTATCACAGATCCGAAGGCAAGATATTTGTTGCTAAGAACAGATCCTTTCTAGAGAAGGAGTTTCTCTCGAAAGAAGTGAGTGGGAGGAAAGTAGAACTTGATCAGGTAATTGTACCTACCCCCTTATCGGAAAGTAGTTCATCACAAAAATCACTTCCAGTGATTCCTGCACCAATTAGTGAGGAAGCTAATGATGATGATCATGAAACTTCTGATCAAGTTACTACCGAACCTCGTAGGTTAACCAGAGTAAGATCCGCACCAGAGTGGTATGGTAATCCTGTTCTGGAGGTCATGTTAGTTGACCATGAAGAACCTACAAACTATGAGGAGGCGATGATTAGCCCAGATTACGCAAAATGGCTTGAGACCATCAATCTGAGATTCCGCAAAGTGTGGACTTTGGTTGACTTGACCGATGATCGGCAGGCCATAGAGAATAAATGGATCTTCAAGAAGAAGAGTGACGCTGACGATAATGTTACTGTCTACAAAGCTCGACTTGTTGCAAAAGGTTTTCGACAAGTTCAAGGAGTTGACTACGATGAGACCTTCTCACCCATAGCGATGCTTAAGTCTGTCCGAATCATGTTAGCAATTGCCGCATTTTATGATTATGAAATTTGGAAAATGGATGTCAAAACTGCATTCCTTAATGGATATCTTAAAGAAGAGTTGTATATGATGCAACTAGAAGGTTTTATTGATCCAAAAGGTGCTAACAAAGTGTGCAAGCTCCAGCGATCCATTTATGGACTGGTGAAAGCCTCTCGGAGTTGGAATATACGCTTTGATAGTGTGATTAAAGCATATGGTTTTATACAGACTTTTGGAGAAGCCTGTATTTACAACAAAGTGAGTGGGAGCTCTGTAGCATTTCTGATATTATGTGTGGATGACATATTATTGATCGAAAATGATACTGAATTTCTGGATAGCATAAAAGGATACTTGAATAAGATTTTTTCAATGAAAGACCTCAGTGAAGCTGCTTATATATTGGGCATCAACATCTATAGAGATAAAATGATAAAGTTTTGAAGAAGTTCAAATGGATCAAGCAAATAAAGGGTTCTCGCCTCTGTTACAAGGTGTGAAGTTGAGTCAGACTCAATGCCCGACCACTGCAGAAGATAGAGAGAAAATGAAAGTCATTCCCTATGCTTCAGCCATAGGTTCTATCATGTATCCAATGTTGTGTACCAGACCTGATGTGTGCCTTGCTATTAGTTTAGCAGGAAGGTACCAAAGTAATCCAGGGGTGGATCACTGGACAACGGTCAAGAACATCCTGAAATACCTGAAAAGGACTAAGGTTATGTTTCTCATTTATGGAGGTGACAAAGAGCTCATCGTAAATGGTTACGTCGATGCAAGCTTTGACACTGACCTGGATGACTCTAAGTCACAAACCGGATACATATTTATATTGAATGGTGGAGCTGTCAGTTGGTGCAGTTCTAAGCAAAGCATCATGGTGGGATCTACGTGTGAAGCGGAGTACATAGCAGCTTCGGAAGCAGCAAATGAAGGAGTCTGGATGAAGGAGTTCATATCCGATCTAGGTGTCGTACCTAGTGCATCGGGTCCAATGAAAATCTTTTGTGACAATACTGGTGCAATTGTCTTGGCAAAGGAATCTAGATCTCACAAGAGAACCAAACACATCAAGATACGCTTCAATTCCATCCGCGATCAAGTCCAGGAGGGAGACATAGAGATTTTCAAAATACATACGGATCTGAATGTTGCAGACCCGTTGACTAAGCCTCTCTCACGAGCAAAACATGATCAACACCAAGACTCCATGGGTGTTAGAATCATTACTATGTAATCTAGATTATTGACCCTAGTGCAAGTGGGAGACTAAAGGAAATATGCCCTAGAGGCAATAATAAAGTTGTTATTTATATTTCCTTATATCATGATAAATGTTTATTATTCATGCTAGAATTGTATTAACCGGAAACTTAGTACATGTGTGAATACATAGACAAACAGAGTGTCCCTAGTATGCCTCTACTTGACTAGATCATTAATCAAAGATGGTTAAGTTTCCTAGACATAGACATGTGTTGTCATTTGATGAACAGGATCACATCATTAGAGAATGATGTGATGGAAAAGACCCATCCGTTAGCTTAGCACTATGATCATTTAGTTTATTGCTATTGCTTTCTTCATGACTTATACATGTTCCTATGACTATGAGATTATGCAACTCCCGAATACCGGAGGAACACTTAGTGTGCTATCAAACGTCACAATGTAACTGGGTGATTATAAAGATGCTCTACAGGTGTCTCCGATGGTGTTTCTTGAGTTGGCATAGATTAGGATTTGTCACTCCGAATGTTGGAGAGGTATCTCCGGGCCCTCTCGGTAATGCTGAAAACTATAAGCCTTGCAAGCAATGCGACTAATGAGTTAGTTGCGGAATGATGCATTACGGAACGAGTAAAGAGACTTGCCGGTAACGTGATTTAACTAGGTATGATGATACCGACGATTGAATCTCGGGCAAGTAACTTACCAATGACAAAGGGAACAACGTATGTTGTTATGCGGTTTGACCAATAAAGATATTCATAGAATATGCAGGAGCCAATATGAACATTGAGGTTCCGCTATTGGTTATTGACCAGAGACGTGTCTCGGTCATGTCTACATAGTTCTCAAACCCTGATACGTCCATTTTGCATCATGCTTTTATATCGATATTTATTGCATTATGGGCTGTTATTACACGTTATGTCACAATACTTATGCAGATTCTCTCTTATTTTACAAGGTTTGCAGGAAGAGGGAGAATGTCGGCAGCTGGAATTCTGGGCTGGAAAAGGAGCAAATATTGGATGCCTATTTTGCACAACTCCAAAAGTCCTGAAACTCCACGGAAGCCAGTTTTGGAATATATAAAAAATATTGGGCGAAGAAAGCATCAGAGGGGGGCACCCACCGTCCACGAGGGTGGGGGCGCGCCCTACCACCTAGGCGCGCCCCCTGTCTCGTAGGCCCCCTGGCAGGCCTCCGATGCCCATCTTTGGCTATATGAAGTCTTTCGCCCTGGAAAAAAATCATAAGCAAGCTTTCGGGACGAGACTCCGCCACCACAAGGCGGAACCTTGGAGGAACCAATCTAGGGCTTCGGCGGAGCTGTTCTGCTGGGGAAACATCCCTCCGGAAGGGGGAAATCATCACCACTGTCATCACCATCAATTCTCTCATCGGGAGGGGGTCAATCTCCATCAACATCTTCACCAGCACCATCTCATCTCAAACACTAGTTCATCTCTTGTATCCAATCTTTGTCCCAGAACCTCAGATTGGTACTTGTGGGTTGCTAGTAGTGTTGATTACTCCTTGTAGTTGATGCTAGTTGGTTTACTTAGTGGAAGATAAAATGTTCAGATCCTTTATGCATATTAATACCCCTCCGATTATGAACATGAATATGATTTGTGGGTAGTTACGTTTGTTCCTGGGGACATGGGAGAAGTCTTGCTATAAGTAGTCATGTGAATTTGGTATTACTTCGATATTTTGATGAGATGTATGTTGTCTCTCCTCTAGTGGTGTCATGTGAACGTCGACTACATGACACTTCACCATTGTTTGGGCCTAGGGGAAGGCATTGGGAAGTAATAAGTAGATGATGGGTTGCTAGAGTGACAGAAGCTTAAACCCTAGTTTATGTGTTGCTTCGTAAGGGGATGATTTGGATCCATATGTTTCATGCTATGGTTAGGTTTACCTTAATACTTCTTTTGTAGTTGCGGATGCTTGCAAGAGTGGTTAATCATAAGTGGGATTCTTGTCCAAGGAAGGGCAGTACCCAAGCACCGGTCCACCCACATATCAAATTATCAAAGTAACGAACGCGAATCATATGAACGTGATGAAAACTAGCTTGACGATAATTCCCATGTGTCCTCAGGAGTGCTTTCCTTTATATAAGAGTTTGTCCAGGCTTGTCCTTTGCTACAAAAAGGATTGGGCCACCTTGCTGCACCTTGTTTACTTTTATTACTTGTTACCCGTTACAAATTACCTTATCACAAAACTATCTGTTACCGACAATTTCAGTGCTTGCAGAGAATACCTTACTGATAACCGCTTATCATTTCCTTCTGCTCCTCGTTGGGTTCGACATTCTTACTTATCAAAAGGACTACGATAGATCCCCTATACTTGTGGGTCATCAAACCCGTAGGGTCCGCACGCTTAATGTTCGATGACGATTTGTATTATGAGTTATGTGATTTGATGAACCGAAGTTTGTTCGGAGTCCCGGATGAGGTCACAGACATGACAAGGAGTCTCAAAATGGTCGAGACATAAATATTGATATATTGGAAGCCTATATTCGGACATCGGAATGGTTCCAGAGAAGTTCAGGTATTTTCGGAGTACCGGGAGGTTACCGGAACCCCCCGAGGAGTTGATGGGCCTTAGTGGGCGTTAGTGGAAGGAGAGGTGGCAGCCAAGAGGTGGCGCCCCCCCCCCCCAAGCCTATCTGAATTGTACAAGGGGTTGGGGGCACGGCCCCCCTCTCCCTTCCTTCCCTCTTCTCCTTTATGTGGAAACCTACTAGGACTTGGAGTCCTAGTATGATTCCCCTTCTACCGGCGCACCCTAGCCTGGCCAGACAGCCTTCCCTCCCTCCTTTATATACGTCGGGAGGGGGAACCTTGGGACAGACAAGTTGATCTTTTAGGCGTGTGCGGTGCCACCCTCCATAGTTACACACCTCGGTCATATCGTCGTAGTGCTTAGGCGAAGCCTGCGCCGGTAACGTCATCATCGCCGTCGTCACACCGTCGTGCTGACGAAACTCTCCCTCGGCCTCAACTGGATCAAGAGTTCGAGGGACGTCACCGAGCTGAACGTGTGCTGATCGCGGAGGTGCCGTACGTTCGGTACTTGGATCGGCTGAATCGCGAAGACGTTCGACTACATCAACCGCGTTACTAAACGCTTCCGCTTTCGGTCTACGAGGGTACGTAGACACACTCTCCCCGCTCGTTGCTATGCTTCTCCTAGACAGATGTTGCGTGATCGTAGGCAAATTTTTTGAAATACTATGTTCCCCAACAGTTTTTACCCCAATAAATGGTCCATACTAATAGCTAGATGGCGTCCTATATCCCTCGTCATTTAAAAAGTTCATGTGAGCTGCGGCTTGCATGATCGGGATCCATATGATGTAATAGGTTGTTTTTTTGCACATACAATCCTATGACATTCTACTGTTTTTCCTATTCTTGTACTTTTTAATTCTATGAATTAAAGAGGCTCTTAGTATAATAACATCAATATCAATTACTACTATTGTTTCTTATTTATTGTGATTAATGGTATTTGAGTTTTTTCAACACTCCGGTGTTTGCGTTTATCGGTTGTTTTAGTAAAAATTCCGATCTTATATTAACCATGGGAGGGTGGACCATTTACTAATATATAAATACGGATAATGTGGCAATCCATAATTTTACAGGAAGAACAATGCAGTTCAACATTGTCAACGGACCATGTTTATTCCAATAAACAGTGCTCTACCATACGCTAAAGCAAATCCAACACCCTAAACGTCGGCAGACGCACCAGACACGTCCACGAACAGTGACCAGTCACCCCTCGAATGTCCACGTCCACAGTTGTGTGCCTCATACCCCCACCCCAAATTCATGCTATCCATGCAATGTCAGAGAAACTACGTTGATTATCATACAAAACATAGCAACAAAGGAGGCATATATTCACAGTTCATATAGACATATCATCACAATTTATCGGAGAAAAAGCGGCAGTTCATCGCCAACAAAAAACATAGATTCGAACTAAAATAACTAGACACTAAAATGGAGATAGACATGACATTAGAAATCACCATTGCCACCCCTTGCCCCTACGGTCACCTTCAGCGGTTGTGGCCCTCCATGTAGGTGTCAGCAGCGGGAGGGGCATCGCCGGAGTCGTCGGACGGGGTGGAGATGATGCCAGCCATCTGACGGGTTGCGCACGCTTGCTGCTTCGCCAGTCGGGCGACTTTTGTTGCGGCCGCTGCCTTCTCTGCCGCTTCGCACTTTGATTGCTTGATGTCGAACTAGATCTCCTTTGTGTTCTTGCAGCGGAGTCGCTACGTGTCCGTCTCCAACGTGGTGAGATAGTGGCGAAGGACCGCCGTGAAGAGTTTCCCCTCTGAATCGACCGCCGATTGAATGCGAAACCGATGTGAGGAAGCCGCCTCCACCACCGCCTTTCCCTTTCTTGTTGTCGCTCGCAGCGCGCGCCTCTGATTCTGGAGTCCACATCCCTGGCGGCAGCGTGGGCCTCAGATTTGGGAGGAGACGGAGCAGATATCGATCTACCTCCCTTGTCCACTCGCAATCGCTGCAGCGCGATGCTGACGACGAGTGCCTCATCGTCGCCCACCTCCACCTCGTGGATGAGGACGTCCCAATTGACATGGTCATCCTTGGAGCCGGATCCACCGCCGGAGTCGTTGCCGGTGCTCGACATTAAGAGAGGAGGGGACATAGAGGGGAGGCAATCAATGGGAGTGGAGTGAAGAGTGAGAGAGTGAGGTAGGGTTTGGTCTATGTGGGGATTTGTGTAAGGGTGAGGTGGGGTCGATGTGGACCAGCACACATATATGAGTTGGATATTAGGTGTGCCGGTCACTCCAAATATATAAGGGCAATATAAGAAGGCCAGTTAGACTGGCGAAAACTCATCGGTCACTGAGCAGGCGTCCGCCCGATGAAAATAAGGAGTCAAGTTGTTGCATAAGGGCATGCTAACCGAGCCTTGTACGGCTTCCTCATCCAGCTCCCATACTACAGTTAGTGGAGAAACTTCACCGTGGGACTAAGAGTGAGGATGCGTTTTGAAATGCCTTCCATTTCATGCGTAACATTTCTTTTTCACAACCGAGCGGATAGTAAAGGCAACTTCAATGCCAATACGTAAATTTCCTTCTGCATCTGTTCATGGATAGGGGGATCAGTCCACGGACATGGATGCAAGAGGTTGCCATCCAACCATATTCGCATATATGTTGACAACAATTCGAACCAACGGACAAAATTTTATCAAACCGGGCGAATTTGAATATAAGCACGGCAAATTTCATTGAAACAAGGATAATTTGTACATAAAATCGAACAATACTTCTATCGGCAAACTAAAATCCTTAAAATAAAACCTTAAACTATCCTATACTTGATGGTGAACTCGTAGGCCATGACGGGCTGGCCGGCGGCTCCTCCTTCATCATCGTCGCTCGATCCGGCGGAGTGGTCGTCGTCGGGCTTTGGGCGACAAAAGGTGGCGGCATCGCGGCAGGGCTTCCCGACGGCCGCCTGACGCTCGCGGATGATCCTCTTTGCTTCCTCCTGGGCTGTGGACAGTATGGTCGCGACCACCAAGGGCGTGGGTTGGGGGAGAAGGTGACAGTCATTGGAGGATGCATTGCTGGTGGCGTCGATCGCGCTAAGAGACCATTTCTCGCCGTACCTGGCCATCTGCCCGTGGAGACGGTGGATACAACGCTTGGCCGTCTCTGACGTCGTCACAGAGCGATCCAGGGCCCAAGCGTATGCCAGGTCTGGGTCCATCCGATGTGTGGCGGTAGGACGTCGGAGTCCGCGAACTTGGACCAACGCGTGGCATTGTGACTATCCCGCCGACGCTGCTCCCTGTCGGCGTACTCCTTCGCCATCATGGCGCTCCGGGAAGACAAAAAGCTACCGTCGCCCCCGCTGTTGTCGAGGTAGTGGAGAATGCGACCGCGCACCTTGGGCAGGGGTGGCGGCACGCGACACTTCTCCTTGGCGACGCCCGAGGGCGGCGGTGAGCAGCACTCCTCCTTGACGAAGCGCCGGGGTGGCGGCATGAGATGCTCCTCCTTGACGTGCCAGGGTGGTGGCGAGAGCCCCTCTTCCTTCACATGACAGGGAGCGCGGAGGGGATGCTGGCGCCGGCTTCATAGGGAGGAGCGTCCCTGGTGGCGGAGCCGGGCATTTGAGGTGGACGACAGAATGACGGAGCAACAGTTCGAGGGCGGCATCTCCATGATCCGCCCGATCCCGCCCCAGAATCACCTGACGATGCCGACGCCCACGACTTGTCTATAGCCGGAGGCCTGGAGGGAGATGGGCGGGGATAGGGGAGGATATATTGCGATGTCGATGACGCTGGAGTGCGGCTTATATAGCCGCGGCAAGGCCATGCGAAGGGCCGGTCGGCCGCTTCAATGCAGCACAGCAGCCGGAGTTCTTTCACCAGGAAGCTACATCCGTGGCTCCCATAGGTTGCTTCGGTCAGCGCCGCCCTCCCTCCCCCATTCACATCGCGACATCAATGTCGGCCGCTGCGTGCTCTGGGACGGCATGAATGCGGTGCGTGCATCGGAAGGAAAGCGCGTGAAGGGCGGGTGCGTGGTTTGGGTGGGCCAGAGCGGTCAGAAGCGGACACGACAACAGTCCGGGCTCCGGCAAAGCTCCCCCCTCCCCCTCCATGTTTGTCTCTGGTTTACGGAAGAAAACATGTCCGAATAACGCCGCAGACCGATATAGGACCATGTTGAATGGCTTCAATGGTCCGAATGGTGCGGGAGGTTTGAGAGTCGGCATTGAAGATGCCCTAAGGGAGCAAACCCACCTTAGTTAAATTTTGCTAAAAAAAACCTTAGGTAAATAATCGGGTAGGCAAATAAAAAGCAAATCCACCTTATCCGTCCCAGCACACATGTCGTCCCGGCTGCACCCCACCCGACGCACAACGACCAAGCGTTGACTACTAGCCGGGTGAAGAGAGAGCAAAGGGACAAAGCAGTAGTCGGGTACACAAGTGGAGTAGAACAACACCCGCTTTTACACAGCGCTGGAAACGGCGAGGCAAAAGACGCCAGACCGGGGAGGGTGGCACGCAAAGATGGCAAACGGGCATGGAACTCCAAAGCCATCGCCACGGTGGGGAGGGACCAATGTGATCGGGCATCGAGCAGGTGGAATGGGGTGCCGCGAATCGATTGAACGGCGGAGGGTGTGCGAGAGGCCGCGGATGGCTTGAGGAGGTGAGTAATAACCAGGATTGCTGTTGTTCAATCTTTTTTTGACCTAAAACACCTTGCATTTCATTAAATTGTGGACACGATAAGATCATTGTCCACTGTACGAGTTACATCAAAAGAAAATTTGTGAGCCACATGGTACGGTCAGTAAACTTTTCGGGCACCCGACTCGCTAGTACATGTGCTGCTGTTTTACAAATGCAAGGGGAGGACTCAACTCGGTACTGGATGAGACCCAAGAGTAGTCGATACTTTGTTTCTTTGAAGATCATACCCAAGGCTGACCTATTGTTTGAGTCAGTGCACACTGTTTGTTTCAGAATTAGACACCCCGAATTTTTTTTGAAAGAAAAGGTAGACCATGTTCTACCTTATGCATTCAAAACATGCCGTAACCCGAGAGACCAAAGTCATTTTACATGAAGGCGTTGTGAGCGCCGCACAGAGCGTGCAACAGGCCAGCACCAAGCCTGAGAAATAGAACAAGGAAAGACAGACAGGGAGAAGGGAAGTGGAGGAGAAAACTTTGCAGCTATTCTTGCAGCATTACATCAGCCTAATAAGATGGACATTCCCTGGCATTTTCTGCCGGTGCTCGCAGTCGCCAAAGCATAATCAGGTTTGCAACCTCAGCAAGAATCTTCCCGGCAGTCCAACACTTGTTATGAAAGACTTGCTCATTCCTAGCGTGCCAAAGTGCTACAGCAGCTGCTGCAAAGAAGACATGCCAAAGCGCACCATGTGTCTCCCTCGCTATATTAGAGGCCAAGAAGTCTGTTGCAGTTTCAGCTGAGATTGCCAAGTCCAGGAGGCCGGTCTTGGTCCAAACAGTTTGTGCAAGTTTGCATCTGAGTAGGATATGATGCATAGTTTCGGCTGCTGGGCATAGATCACATCCATTGTGCTTTACAACCCTTGTCCATTGCTTCCTTAACATGTTTTCCCGGGTGTTGTGCCTATCCTTAAGGGCCAGCCATAGGAAGACGTTGTGCCCTTTGGGTATGATTCGATCCCAGATGCACGGGGCCGATTGGCAGTCCCTGCCCTTGAAAGTAAGCAGCTTGTAAAAATATGCCGTGGAAAGCTTGTTATCGAACGCTAGCGGCCTCCTGATGTCCCATACAGAATCTTTCTTCATGTTCAAAAACCATTGTAGCAAAAATTACTTTGCCCATACTAGTTCACATTTAGTTCCTTCGACGGTGTTTTTCACCTTTTCCTATTAAATAAATAGATGGAGGCCCATTAATACGCATGGTTAAGTCAATGTTAATTGACAAAGCCATGTCTTTGCACGCTGTGAGTGCCTTAGATGTACAGTGTGCACTCTGTACAAGCCTTGCACGATCATCTCATGATGCTGACATACTACAACTAGTGGAGAAACCAGGCCGCAAAACCAAAGTGAGGATGCGTTTCCAAATGCCTTCCATTCACAACATAATGATTTTGTTTTTCTCAAACACAATTTCATCTGTGTTGGTGTGGGTGCTACATGCCTAGTAAGGAGAGCTAACATGTACGTAACATTATACTATACAAGATCACATAGAACAATAAAAGGCATGTGCAGTGCAGTTTGCTTTATAAGGGTGGGGTGCCTGTGTTTAACGGACGGTTGGTGAGTGTTGTTGGCTATTCATGAACCTAAAATTAAGACAATATCCCCACCCTTTTCTAATACTGGTATTTTGCAAAATAAAAGGCCTGGAACATGGGAACTTGATTAATTATTTCTTACTAGTATAATACAACTATAAAACCTCCAGAAGTAAGAGATTGGGCTACAAAGCCTAGTTTTTCAGGTAGCCATAACCGAAACACACCACATCCATCTTAGTTTGCAGAGAAAAAGAAGATGCAACATCTAGTCTAGCAAAAGGCATACAACGCCATAAAAAAACACATTCTGCACTCAACAGGCCCGACCTGTTGAGAGCTGCAAGCATCAATGCTTCAGCCCAGTCTAGCTATGCGCAGAGATTCCTCGTGTAGCCTGTGGTGAAAAACCTCAATTACATCCCGATCCTCCCGTCTTTGCATTTTGCCCCCAAGCTGTAGAAACGAGGCAATTTTCAAGAGCACCACACTTGGAGATTCAAGAAGCTTATTCTAAAAATCATGTTGTCTCTGACAGCCACATTCCCAAGAAAATTGCCCCAAAATCCACAGAGAATAGCTTGTTGATACCACTGGATTAAGTTATCCACAAGCCAGGAAATCATTAGCACTTTTGGAACATGATTCCACCTGAATACATCCCTAAAAATCGGCCACTTCTATAAGGGCATGCAATGAAATTGCGAGCAACTATTTCTGCCTCCCGACACATTTTGCACTTGACATCACCATGGCACTGGCCATTTATCAACTATTCAGTCGGAGGAATTTTGTCATAAGAAAATTTTGATTTTAACAGAGAGTTTAGCAGGCCAAAGCTCCTGCATTTTAACATTAACAAGCCTCTAAATTGTAGAGTGATACTATCTGATTATTTAGTTTTCAACGTGACATGTTCTTGCCCATCTGTTTCTTGCTTTCTGCAGACCGTGGATTTTCTTGTAATCATGTCCGATCTCTGAAACGTCAAAAATAAGCTTTTTGAACGAAATTTGTTCCATAAATTTTTTGGCTCAAAATCTTAGATGATTTCTTTATTTTTTTTTACTAGAAAGACACATACAACTAACATCGGCAGTGATTGATATTAGAGCATCTCCAGCCGTCCCCCAAGAACACCCCCAGGAGCTCTTTTTTAGCCCCGGCGGTAAAAAAACGCTTCACTCACGTCCCCAAAGACGTGTTTTTCGCCGGATTTGACTAAAATTAGCCCCGGCGATCCCATCCTAAACCCAGCCCCTTCGGGAGCAGCTGGGGACGCTGGTGCTACTTTTTTGCTTCATGTGGCCCACCTGCAGCCACATCTCCCCCCACATTCTCTCTCCTCGTCGCTTTCTCGCCCCACCTTCCCTCTCCACGTCTGCTTCTCTCTCCCCGTGCCAGCTCCACCTTGCCTCCCCGCCTGCTCGGCGTGCTCGCCCTGCGCCCCCTTCCTCCTCCTCCTCCTCTCCTCCTTGTCGCCGCCACCGCGGTGGCCTCGGAGGAGCGCCCGCGCGTCACCCCTCCTCGCCAAGCTCCCCTCCGCCGCCGCGCCCACGGGCTTCGCCTCCTTGCGCTCCGCCGGAGTGGTCGACCGCAGGCTCCGTCCCGTCCCAATGTGCCGTGAGTGCCTGACCACATCTCGTCCCAGTGTGCCGCGGCGCCCACGGCCGGCGTGCTGGCATCTGGATGGACGCCTGCTTCGCGGCCTACGGCCAGGCGCGGCCACGAGCAGCAGGCGGAGGGCGACCACGGCCAGGCGCGGGTGGCTGGGTGCATGCGTGCGCTAGGGGCGGCCATGGCCAGGCGCGAGCAGCAGGCGCTAGGGGCGGCCATGGCCAGGCGCGAGCAGCAGGCGCGGGGCGGCAGCAACAGGCGTGGTGAGGACGACGGCCTCGCTTGGGGGTGGAAACGGCTGAAGATTTTTCATCCCTAGGCCAAAAATCTCGCTGATAGCCCTCCAAAAATGGCTTCTAAGGGGCTCAACGGCTGGAGATGCTCTTAGCTCTGTTGTGTCATACAATTAAGTGCCTCGCCAACGTCATCCTTTCTTTTCTCTGCCTATGAGTGGCTTTGATGATCTAGCTTTGCTTGTCCTTCATGAGTTGTTTTAATAGTAATGATACATGAACTGCACTTTTAAATAAGATTCATTATCTCTATTAGAGCATCTTCAGCGGTGACCCGCAAATTTTCTTCCGCATCCGTTCACACACAGCGGGACTAGTCTGCGGAAATTGATGCGGGAGATCATCATCCAACGCTATCCGCATATGTCTGCCTCTATTAACTTAAAAATGTGATTTATAATTTAATTAGTAGCAAACATTTACTAATACCCGGCTAAATGACGCACTATAAGCATCAAGCACCACGGAGGAAGCTTTGCTTCCGCCAAATGATGCTACTAGCTTCCGCCAAAGCTCCTAGCTATTAATTCAAAGCTTCATTAGCCTATTGTTTGGCTTTGGCGGAAGGCTACTAATCCAATGTTTTGAACTAGCTTCCGCCAATGAGCATATGAAGAAAGAAAAGAAAGAAAAATATATTATAAAACAAAGTGATTAGTGGCTTCCGCTAAACGGCAAGCATGCTATCCGTCAAATGCTAAAGCATGCTAATCCTACCATCAAACTGCATCGTCGGCCTTCCGCCATCCGCACAGAGAGGAGAGGGATACATGATGCCTTTTGGTTGGTCAGGCAGATGTTAGGACTCTTATAAAATTCTTTCACGTTTGTTTTCGTTTTGCGGAAAATAGTATGTACGAATGGCTTTTGCGGTCCGATACAGAACAGTGTGGTCCAGACGTATGCGGGCAGTTTGTGGCTCGGCATTGGAAAATGCCCTTACCCCTTATGACCTCACATAACCATTCATGTCTCTACATTTTCAAAAGTCAAGTATTGACTTTAACTTAGAGAGCATAGTGATCGGGTACAGTGTGGGAGTGTAGACAAAAAATGAGAGATTTGCAAGTATCACCATTTTTTCCCTAGAGCATTGGTTGATATAACATGGAGCTGCACCTGCCTGTGTGTTGCTCCGCTTTTGGTGTGTCCATTTTGTGGGTCGTTGCGCTCCATTTTGTGGACCCAAACGCGTGTGTAAAACATGGAGGAGCTGCACCAAAAGCGGCTCCACAAAATGTGAGCGGACGAAATGGAGCTGCACCTTAGAGCAACTTCAACCGGACGACCCATTTCGTCCGCTCACATTTGTTTGGGTCGTTGCGGACAAAAACGATGGCCCAACACGCTGACCCATTATCAAAATGCGTCCGCTTTGCATCCGCATGGATCCATTTTCGGCTCAAATTTGCGTCTGATATACGTCGGCGCGGACGCGCCGCGCGTCCCCTCGGTGTCTGTCGCGGATCCGGCTTGCCTACTTCCTCCCCATGCTCCCATCCGTGCTCCCACTTCATCCTACGGTTGTCTTTTTTCCTTTTTTCTTTCTAATCTAATCATCTCCCCCCTGATTTTAAGAGGGTGGGACCGAGCCTTATTTTGTTCCAATTAAATCAAGCCACATACACGGGAGCACGGATGGGCACACGCCGGGGGAGCAGACAAGTCTCGTCCGTCTGTCGCGGCCCCATTTGTCGGCCAACCAACCACCACCCGCCCCTTATTAAATGTCAGCACCTACCTTGGAGCCCGCATGGTAGTGGATGCAAGGTCCGCATGCCCGTCCTTTTTAATGAAAGCGTTCGACGGGCCGGCCTCATCCACTTCCAACACCCGTCCACATCTGGCCACGCGGTGCTCCCTCGCCGGCGACTAGAAACCCTAGCAAGACCAAACCCTAGCCACCATGGGGTTTTCGACTGGAAGGAAGGGGAAGCTCAGGGCCGGCGCAAGCTCTTCCCGTGGGCTTCCTCCGCCGTCGCTGTCGCCTGCTAGACGCGGCTCGCCACCGTAGCGGGACCGTCTGTACATACCAATCAACTATGCACGGTGGCACTGGTAGTACCGCCGGCAACTGCAGTACCCGGATGTCAACCTGTCGCACGATTGACATTTGGATCCGCAGCGGATCCCCATTCTGGCAGTGCCGCGCACGGCGCGGGCGCACGCTGAGGAGGTTTGTCGGGGTAGTGAGGTCCTCACTCCGGAGCAGGAAGCGATACGTGCCTACGCGCCAGACTCGCCCAACTGGGAGCACTGGTCCGCACTAGAGCACGAAGAGAAGCGTTGCCGGGGCGTCCATGTCGACCACGACGTTCCTCCGGCGCCGCCCAAGGTTTTGCCGGAGGAGGAGGATGAAGAGGCGCGTACCAACCGCCCTCGAGCAAACCCTGCAGCACGCGCTGGAGACGAGCAGGATCGAGGAGGAGGCTCGATGGGATGGGCTGGCGCACGCCCTCGCCTTGTCGGTTGCGGGGGACTCCGTCCATGCCCCGCCTCCGCAAGCTCCGCCGCTGCCCACCATCAAGCCCAAGGCGGAGCCGGAGCCCACACCGACGCGGAACCGCTCCCCGCAGCAGACGCCGAAGGAGGCTGTCCTGGTAGCCTACCAAGCGGCGTTCGGGTGGGCTGGATCTCTTCCCGTCTTCATCGACCTCACCGACAGCGATGGCGACGACAAGGACAAGGTCAAGGAGAACATCTAGGGCAACATGTGGGCCTGGACTTTTTTTAGTTTTAATTAATATTTAGTTATGTTTTAAGTGGACTTTGGTCGGCGGTTTACCGACCACTTTACGTTTAATTAAGTTCATGTTATGTTTATTTGTGCCATGTGTTTTTTTTTGACCCGAGCAAATTTGGGTCTGGCTTCCTTGGGCACATCGACCGACCCAAATGAAAAAACGGTCACGTCCGTCTGGCTGGCCGATTCAAATGGATAAAAAACAGACTAAGCGCACGTTCTTTGGGTCGGTGGATTGGAGTTGCTCTTAGATCAACCGAATCGAACTGACTGCCGTCCACTGCAACACATATTCACAATTTGGAATTTAATTTAGTAAGTTTAATAATTTTGAGTCTGTCGTATTAGCCTGTCTATTTTCGGGTGCGGATTTTTGGAGGATATTTTGAAAAAAAAAAGCATATTTAAAAGTTTCAAAAAAATCTGATTTTTTTCCCATTGAAGCATATATGTATTCCGCAAGAACGTGTTAAATTTCGTCGAAAAATGTTGTGATTTGTAGGCTGTACAAAAAAAAACAAATTTCTGGCCCAATAAAAAAGTAAAGGCCGATTTAAAAATGCGTATTTGTTCTTTTTTTTGTACATCACATGTAAACATATAATGCTGTGAAATTTTACATACACGTAGTATACATGTGCATGTGTGTTCATAAATAAATTTAGAATTTTTCACGCTTCAGAAAATAAATTTTGAAAACGAGCTCACTGAAGCTCGGCCTTTGTTGGCATTTTTGGGTCTATTTTCCTCCTACCGGATCGAACTGACCGCCGTCCCATCTGCTCTCGGTCGCCAGGGCGCGCTCCAACGCACACAAGCCCCAAGTTCTGGCTTCGACTCCGTACCTCCTCTTCAGCCTCTTTTACCCTCCTCCCGCATGCCGCTTCCTCCTCGGAACTACGTGCGCAGACGAAGGGCACAGACAAACGCAGCAGCGAGGCCCGCTGGCGCGCCCCGCTGCAGACGGTGGCGGAGGAAGCCGAGGGATACGTCAGACCCTGCCACGCGCGACCCGGTAAACATGGCATAGTGCCACATGCTCTAACACGCACACGATTACTGAATGAGAATTCCTTCAATCAAATTCATTGGTGAATTGATTGAACTCCATTGACCAAAATTGATTTGTGAAGGATTGAATTTCTTCGATGAAAATCCATTGGTGATGATTTGATTGAATTCGTTTGGTCAAAATGTAGCGTAGTTGTTCAGTTCGTGTTAAAGATGTTCTCTGGGGGTGTCTCGACAGATGGAGATGGACTGCTGGTGCTTCCCAGATCAAACATTGTTTTTAGAAAACAGAGGTTTGCCGCTCCATTTTATATTAAGAAAACGAGGCAACATCATCTAGGGCTGTTAAAAGAGCGCTTGGGTTGAGCTAGAGTAGCTAAACCAGAATCAGTAACAACAACAATCCACCAACATTACATCAGAACCAAAATACATATGTGTCGGAGTAAATAACCATGGGTAGCCTCGCCGGCTTCCCCTGGCCTTTCTGAAAAAATTACGAGCCGATTCGGCCCTCAAGAATCCAAGACACGGGGCCGCCTTCCCCTTGCCGGCTGTCTCCCAGGCCGGCTATCGGAAGGCAACCCGACTTTAGCCCTCATGAAGAAAGCCGCGGGAGGGCGGGCTCCGAGAAGCCGGCCGCGAGAAGGCCGACTCCAAGAAGCCGGCTCCCACAAAGCGGTCAAGATCGTACCCTTGAAGTCTGCATCCACATAACGGCGATGAGACGGGGCGTGACTACAGTGAAGCCTGCCACCCCCGAATCCCGGAGCATGCCTGGCACAGTGCACCGTACGGGTGGCCATGACCCGTCCGGCGCGGCACTGTTGCCACGTTGACCCTGATGTCATCCACGACGGGCTACCAGCGCGGCCCACGGGCGGTGAGCCCCTTCGGGCAGAGAGACACCCGAAGGCGGCCAGGCCTCCCCCAGTCGGCCCAAGATAGAGCCGGCTCCCCACAGCCGGCTTGCCACCTCCCTCGAAGGAGACGCCCCATTAAGGAGACAAGACGCGGTGAGGCTACAGCGATCACCCGCTGGACGGCGGCACTGTAGCCACGCCCACCTCGGCGAAGCCCTCGTCATCAGGATTGAGCCACAGTAACGAGCCACCGACAAGGCCCTGGACAGTGGGGCCTGCCTGTCGACCAAGGAGCCGGCAGCCGGCGGGACCCACCAGCCGGCGGGCCCCAGCGGCCGGCGCAGAAGCCGACGAGTGTAGACACAGATGGCTGGGCCCCACGCCCAGCCGGATTACCATTGTACCCCCGCGGTAGGCCTATATAAACCCCCCGGGACACCCATGCAAAGGATTGATCCCTGCTAGTCTTAGACACCACATAGGGAGGAGAAGAGAGTGAGTCGTGCCCTTCTTCCTCCTCTCGCCGAACAGCTCAAGGAGCATCGTGTAGCTACTTGTTCATCTAGTGATCATGCGGAGACCCCGCAGAGCAGCAGTAGGGGTGTTATCTCCACGGAGAGCCCCGAAGTTGGCTAAGATTCGCCGGCGTGCATGTCTTCGCCTCATCCCGTTTCCAGGCACCGGCGACGTCTTACTGGCTCCCACAATGATAAGCCACCCGTTGGCATATGTCGCACCTACCACCCGAAATTTGGCGCCCACCGTGGGGCCAGGTGCACCGTCGTCCGGAGACCTGTTCTGGACGGGAACCCTCTTCCTCCCCCGCAAGCGTAGCCAGCCCGGCACGCCCGCTTGCCACGACGCGCTGCAAGGCGTCACCAATGTCTGTGCGGCGAGCGGCCTCGCCGATCTCCTTGACAAGACCCTCATCTCCGACGAGCTCGCCTCTGACGCGGGCACTGACCACCTCGTCAACCTCCTCGGCCAGCTCCACGTCTCCGGCGAGCCTGCTGTGGACTTGGAGTCGGTTGGCTCCACCGATCCGATGCCTGTCGACTCCGACACGGCCTCACTCGACACTTTCCCCACCGACGTCACGATCTACAACGATCCGCTTCCCCAGGCCGATGGTTGCGACGCTGTCACCACCGAGGTGATGGTCATCGGCCACGGCGGCAGTTCTGACGAGAGCGCCCACGACGCCCCGCACGTGGCGGTCCACGACTTGTCCATCCCCCTCCCGGCCGATGCCGACGCTGAAGCACTGGAGGCTCGCCGCCTCGCCCTCCTCGCGAAGGGCCGGAAGTTGGTTTTCATGAGACGCCTCGTTGAGGCCCATCGACGCAAGGCCGACCGCGCCGCCTTTGGCATGCCGCCCCCAGGCGGGCCCAGCCGGGCCGGCGTTGTCAGACAGCGCGGCGCTGTCGTCGCCGATACGCTAGGAGTCGACCGCCCAGTCTACGCCACTCCACTCGAGAACCTGCGCGCCGCCCAGGCGGCCGTAGACGAGCTAGATGGACTGGGGGGGCGAAGAACTCCCCCACATGACCCGATGCATCCAGCAGCTAATCGATGCAGCCGCGCAGCGACACGAAGCCGACGCCCGCGCGGAAAGCCCTCCCCCGCGCCGAGATCACGGCGCGACGTCCCGGACGCCGACTATGGGTAAAACCCGCGCGCGGCGCGAGAAAGAGCCGGCTGCCAGCCGAAGCCGAACCCGAGTCTCCATCGAGCGAGACGCAGAAGGCCACCCCCGGGCCGTGGAGTGGCGGGGCAACCCGCCTCCGCCTCGGCCCCGTGGAGAGAGATATCCCACCCCACCGCCTGTTGCGCATCCGACTCTCAGCGGCCGGCTAGGTCGCCACGAAGGAGTCGGCGAGAACGACGCCCGCCATCGGATCGACCGCCTGGCGCGATCCCTGGCGCTGGAAGAAGAAGACGATGTCGGCCCGCCTTGCTTCGGCCCCCGCATCCGCGACGAGCCTTTCCCCAAAGGGTTCTCGCTCCCAAGAGACACGCCCAAGTACAACGGCTCCGTGAAGCCGGAAGATTGGTTGATCGACTACTCCACGGCGGTTAGCATAGCCAACGGCAACAGGCGCGTTGCCGTGAAGTACGTGCCCCTCATGCTGCAGGGCATGGCGCGGACCTGGCTCAACAGCCTCAAGCCATACAGCATCAACAGCTGGCTAGACTTCACAGAAGCCTTCGTCCGCAACTTCACCAGCACCTACAAGCGGGCTCCCAAGCCCAGACAGCTCTCCTTGTGCGTACAAGGCCCCGCCGAGTCCACTCGCGACTACCTCACGCGTTGGGCCGAGCTCCGCAACTCTTGCGAAGGGGTGCACGAGGTGCAAGCCATAGAATACTTCACTGCCGGGTGCCGAGAAGGCACCCTCCTCAAGCACAAGCTCCTCTGCGACGAGCCGACTATCCTCGACAAGCTTCTGGTCATAGCGGACAAGTACGCCACCGCCGACTCCTCAATGAAGACCGAACTCCGGGTAGACGCCTCCGGGAAGGTACTCAACCCGGCGCCCAAGACGCCGGCTGGGGACTCCAGCTGACGCCCACACCAGAACAACCACAAGCGCAAGGGCCCCGTGCCGCCCTCCACCAGTCGGCAGGTGGCCACAGTCAAAGATGAGCAGTCCGAAGGGCGGCCCGCACCCAAGAAGCAGAGGGGCGGCAAGCCGGCTTGGCAGCCGGCCTTCTCCTACAAGAAGAGTCTCGACGCCCCGTGCAAGTTCCACAGCGGCGCGAAGCCGTCCAACCACACGACCCGGAAGTGCCACTGGCTCACCCGAATCTCCAAAGGCGAAGGGCTCGCGCCGCCTCCGCCTGCCGGTCCGCCGCCTCCGGCTCCGCAGCCGCCGGCCGCTCAGCCCGCAGTCGGAGCCGTGCAGGATGAGTTCCTCGACGAGCATGCCGCCTATGTCATCTTTACAAGCCAGCCCGAAGACCGGCGCAGCAAACGCTGAGAGCACCAAGAAGTCAGCATGGTCGCTGCCAACCCCGCCGAGCACATGCACTGGTCAGAAAAACCTATCAGCTGGAGCCGGGCCGACCACCCAGAGGTGATGCCATCTCCCGGCTCTTATGCATTGGTTTTGGATGTCACCCTTGCAACGGATAGACGCACCGCCCATTTCTCCCGCGTGCTGGTAGACGGCGGGAGCAGCATCAACATCCTGTACCTTGACACCCTGGAGAAGCTAAATGTCAAGACGAAGCAACTCATGCCTACTCGGACTGTGTTCCATGGCATCGTACCCGGCCTGTCCTGCGCCCCCATTGGCAAGATCAAGATTGATGTACTTTTTGGGGACAAGGAGCATTTCCGCCGGGAAGCGATCTGGTTTGAAGTGGTGGACCTGGAGATCCCCTACCATGCATTGCTTGGCCGACCTGCCTTGGCCAGGTTCATGGCAGTTCCCCACTATGCATACCTCAAGATGAAGATGCCGAGCGCCAAGGGCATCATCACCATAGCCGGCGACTACAAGAAGTCCTCCGAGTGCGCAGCAGCCAGCAGCCGGCTGGCCGAGTCCCTTGTGATTGCCGAAGAAAAGAAGATGTTGGACCGAGTCGTGGCCATGGCCGGCAAACAGTCGGCCTTGTCCCCCGATCCCAAGGAGCATGATGCCCAAGGATCTTTCCAGCCGGCCAAGGAGACGAAGAAGATACCTCTTAACCCCGAGCACCCAGAGAGGTTTGCCGTCATCGGGGCAAACCTAAACAGCAAATAGGAAGGCGAGCTCGCCGATTTCCTCCGTGAGAATCGGGACATCTTTGCATGGTCCCCCAAGGACATGCCGGATGTTCCGAAGGAATTCGCCGAGCACAAACTACACGTCCGAGAAGACGCAAAACCAGTCAAACAACCCCTCCGCCGACTGTCGGAGGAGAAGAGAAGGATTGTGTGAGAGGAGATAGCCCGGCTTCTGGCAGCCAGCTTCATTATGAAAGTTTTCTTTCCAGAGTGGCTCGCCAACCCGGTCCTCGTGCTAAAGAAGAACAACAAGTGGCGCATGTGCATAGACTACACGAGCCTCAACAAGGCCTGCCCCAAAGATCCCTTTACCCTGCCAAGGATTGACCAAGTGATAGACTCCACGGCCGGATGCGAGCTATTGAGTTTCTTGGATGCTTACTTAGGGTACCACCAGATAAAGTTAGATCCGGCAGACCGCCTGAAGACCACCTTCATCATGCCATTCGGAGCCTTCTGCTACCTGACTATGACATTCGGCTTGAGAAATGCCGGTGCCACTTTTCAGCGTTGCATGCAGAAGTGCCTCCTCAAGCAGCTCGGCAGAAATGCCCACGTCTACATAGACGACATTGTGCTGAAGACGGAGAAGCGCGGCACCTTGCTGGAAGACCTCAAGGAAACATTTGAGAACCTACGCCGGTTCCAAATCAAGCTCAACCCCGAGAAATGCGTGTTCGGAGTGCCAGCCGGCCAGCTCCTAGGCTTCCTGGTCTCCGAACGCGGCATCGAATGCAACCCAGTAAAGATCAAGGCCATTGAGAGAATGGCGATTCCCACCAAACTTCGAGACGTCCAGAAGTTTACCGGATGCTTGGCCTCCCTGAACCGCTTCATCAGCCGGCTCGGAGAGAAAGCTCTTCCCCTCTACCGCCTCATGAAGAAGACCAACCACTTCGAGTGGAATGACCAAGCCGACCAAGCTTTTCACGAGCTGAAGAAGATGCTGGCCACGCCGCCTGTCCTGGCGGCGCCGACTGAGAAAGAGCCCATGCTCCTCTACATTGCCGCAACCAGCCGGGTGGTCAGCACCGTCATCGTAGTCCAACGCCCAGAAGAGGGCCGAGCCCAGCCGGTCCAGAGGCCGGTGTACTATTTGAGCGAGGTGCTGTCTACCTCGAAGCAGAACTACCCGCACTACCAGAAGATGTGCTACGGCGTGTACTTCGCCGCCAAGAAGCTGAAGCCCTACTTCCAAGAGCATCCCATCACGGTTGTATGCACCGCCCCGCTGGCCGAGATCATAGGCAGCCGGGATGCATCCGGCCGGGTGGCGAAATGGGCCATCGAGCTGGCCCCCTACACGATCTTCTACCAGCCTCGCACCGCCATCAAGTCCCAAGCATTGGCCGACTTCCTCGTCGACTGGGCCGAGACCCAGTACCTACCGCCAGCTCCCGACTCCACTCATTGGCGCATGCACTTCGATGGGTCCAAGATGCGCACCGGCTTGGGAGCCGGCGTCATCCTCACCTCTCCCAAAGGCGACAAGCTCAGATACACGCTGCAAATTCACTTTGCCGCCTCCAACAACGTGGCCGAGTACGAGGCGCTCATACACGGGCTCCGGCTTGCCAAAGAACTCGGCATTCGCCGGATCCTATGTTATGGCGACTCGGACTTGGTGGTCCAGCAATCATCCGGCGACTGGGATGCCAAGGACGCAAATATGGCAAGCTACCGCTTCCTCGTTCAGCAGATCAGTGGGTATTTTGAAGGATGCGAGTTCCTCCACGTACCGCGAGCCGACAACGAGCCAGCTGATGCCCTGGCTCGAATAGGCTCCACTCGGCAAGCAATACCAACCGGTGTCTCTCTACAACGCCTCCTCAAGCCGTCTATCAAGCCGTCTCCAGAGTCCGATTCCATCTTCGTGCCGCCTGACCCCGACAGCCGGGCCCGGCTCGAAGAACCAAGCAGGTGACCCGGGGACTTCGATAGTCGGCCAGGGGACATCAGCAGACGGCTCGGGGACTTCCGTAGTTACGCCCGACCCGGGGACTGCCACACCCGGCTCGGGGACTGCGGTAGTCGGCCCGGAGACTGCACCAACACAACAGGCGGCGGCCGACTCCAGCATTTCACCACCCAGCCCGCCCGCCCTGGTCGCAGTAGCCGTGTTGGCAATAGAAGAAGTCGCAGCTCCATCATGGGCTCAATCCATCCTCAACTTCCTAATAAACCAAGATCTGCCGGCTGACGAAACAGAGGCAAGACAAGTCCAACGCCGAGCCGGAGCATACACAATCGTCAACAGAGAACTCGTCAAGCGCAGTGTCACTGGAGTCCTCCAGCGATGCGTCGAGCAAGAGAAGGGCATTGCAATCCTCAGAGACATCCACCAAGGAGAATGCGGCCACCATGCGGCCTCAAGATCACTCGTCGCCAAAGCCTTCCGCCATGGTTTCTTTTGGCCGACTGCTTTGGATGACGCCAAGGGGTTAGTTAAACATTGCAAAGGATGCCAACTCTTCAGCTCCAAGCAACACATGCCGGCTTCAGCACTCAAGACCATTCCCCTCACTTGGCCCTTCGCCGTTTGGGGACTGGACATGGTGGGCCCATTCAAGACGGCGCGCGGCGGCATGACACATCTGCTTGTCGCCGTGGACAAATTCACCAAATGGATTGAGGCAAAGCCGATCAAGAAGCTGAATGGGCCGACTGCCGTGACATTTATCGCAGATATAACAACTCGGTACGGCGTGCCACACAGCATCATCACCGACAATGGCACGAATTTCGCCAAGGGAGCCTTGGCACGTTTCTGCGCGACGCAAGGCATCCGGTTGGACTTAGCATCCGTTGCCCACCCGCAGTCAAACGGCCAGGTCGAACGAGCCAACGGCCTCATCCTTTCTGGCATCAAGCCCCGACTGGTCGTACCACTGGAGCGTTCAGCCGGCTGTTGGCTCGATGAGCTGCCGGCCGTCCTCTGGAGTCTGCGCACTACACCAAACAAGTCAACCGGCTTCACTCCTTTCTTCCTCGTGTATGGTGCCGAGGCGGTCATCCCAACTGACATCGAGTTCGACTCGCCTCGGGTAACCATGTACACGGAAGCGGAGGCCAAGGAAGCACGAGAAGACGGTGTCGACCTGCTGGAAGAAGGCCGGCTGTTAGCCCTCAGCCGGTCCGCCATCTATCAGCAGGGCCTGCGCCGCTACCACAGCCGGAAGGTCAAGCCAAGATCCTTCCAAGAGGGTGATCTTGTGCTCCGGCTGATCCAGCGAACAGCCGGCCAGCACAAGCTCTCGGCCCGAGGAGAGCCTTAGGCAACGACTCCTACTACCTGATCGACGCGCAGAAGCCGAAGGCACGAAAGAGAGACGACTCCGGCAAGGAGTCGGAACGACCATGGAACGCCAACCTCCTCTGAAGGTTTTACAGTTGAAATGCAGTATGTATCACGCTAATTTTTGTACTAAGTACGAGATAATAGGCCCCCCGAGGAGAGCTCGGGGACTGCCATCTTTTATCTATGGATGAAGAGTATCATGCTTATGAACTTGTCATTACATTCACTTTTTCCGTCCGGCACCGGGTTCGACTAGTCGGCCCGGGGACTGGCCGCCTGGAGTTATATTAGAAGTCCTACCCGCAGCCAGACAAGTAGTGTGCCGGCTCCCAAGCCTTCTCTTGCCAAAAGTCGCAGATCGAAGAACCGGCTGTCCGGCTGGCAAGAGTTAAAGGCAGGAAAGGACGCCCACACGAAAAACGGCTAGGGACTAACGGACTAATATAACAAAAGCCGGTTTTTCTCCCACCACCGACCGACTACCAGAGTAGCCGGCCGGCCGGCTTCCATTCACCTCGCTTCAATCTAAGAAAGCTCGAGTACTTGCCTTCCCAAAAGGGGAAGGCGGCAAAGGAAACAGCCTAAGGATAAAAAGCATACATGAATGGAAACCAAACACGCACACAATAATATTTACATAAAAGACCTTCAAAAGGCCAGCATTCAACATAGTTCGAATACACCCCCAGTGGGTGGAACTGCGCAAGTTTAATAAAATTGTTCAAAAGGCAACAAGCAGGAAAAAACAAGGACGGCAGATTAAGCCAAGGGAGCGACTGGCGAGTCGGGCAGGTCGGTGGAGACGGCAGTGCCGGCTGGAGGAGTGGCCGGCTGGCGAACCTCGGCATGATCACCGCCTCCCGCAGAGGGCGCGCTAGCACGCGCCTCGTTGCCGGAGGCACGATCAGGCTGAGGCTGGCTGGCCGCTTCACCGGTCGGCTCAACGTCTTCGCCTTCCTCTCCTTCGTCGTCTTCGCCTTCATCGCTGGAGGCGATCTCCTCTGCCGAGTCTTCACCCGCTGCCGGGTCCAGCCCGAACCACTCCTCCGGCTGGGCAACGCCGTCGTCATTAATTTCAGGAGCGAAGACGCTGATGTCAGTACACTCGGCGATCGTCGAAGCGCGCTGAGCGATAGCCGGCCGCACCTCCTCCATCTCTTCGTCGGCCTCCAGCCGCCAGGTGCGCAGCTGGTCCAGGTTCAGCCCCGGATACCAGGCTCGGACGAACTCCAGCGCCCGCCCAGCTCCAAGCCGGGCTGCCGATGCCTTCCAGGCCTCGAAGCGGCCAACCGCAACCTCCAGCCAGTCGGCAGTCCGACTCGGGGTGCGGGGAATCGTCTCGCTTGGCCAGAGGGCGGCCAACACCTGCGCCCCGGCGCGCTGGAGGCGGCGGAGCATACGGTGAGCCGGCTGCAGCCGGGCTTGGACCGCCAAGAGCTGCTCCTCAAGCGTCCGGCTCGCGTCCGGCGCGATTTCAGCCCCCGCCTGCCGGCGCGCCTCGCGATGGGCCTCGATGGATTGGGTGGCGAAGACGGAGTAGCCGGGAAAGTAGTCTGCACAGAGAACAAAAAGCAGCACAAGTCAGAACACAAATCAGGGATCAAGGGGCAAGCAGGGAGTGAAGAAGGCGGCTTACCGTCGATCAGATCCTCGATACGACTGAAGCCCTCGCTCAGCGCCTGCTTCGCTTCAGCCCAGCCCGCCGCTTCGGTCTCGAACTCGGCCTTCAGGGCGTCCTCGCTGTCCTGCGCCTTCTTCAGGGCCGCCTTGTGGCTCTCCTCCTGGTCGGCCAACTTCTTGGCCAGGCGGTCACGCTCCAGGACCAAGGCGTTGTACTCGGCTTCCTTGGCGCGAAGGGCGGCCTGGGCCCCGCTGAGCTGCCCCCTCAAGTCGGCATTGGCTCCTGCAAGCATGAAGACAAAGGAAAAATTAATAAGGAAGAAGTCGTCAAGGAAGATCCGACCCGGCTGCTCAGCAGTCGGCCCGAATCTCGGGGACTACACCCAGTGGGTGCGCTGACGCGCCCCCACAGGAGATGAACGAGACAAAGCACGCACTCCGGCTGCTGGTCAGGTCCTCGGTTCTCCGGCCCAGCTCCTGAGCCTGGGAGTTGAAGGCGGCTGCGCGGAGGTTATGATACTCCTGGAAGATTATACAGGAGGCGAGGATAAGTTAAGTTGTCAGGACCTAGTAAGTTCCAAGCCGCCTGCGCAGCAGCCGACTCGGAACTCGGGGACTACACCCAGTGGGTGCGCTGACGCGCCCCCACGGAAGAAATCAAAAGAGCAAAATAACCAAGGCCAGAAGACTCACCCGGATGACGGCCCGCGTCGCGAGGAACTCTTGGGTGTATCGCTGCAGCGAGGCGGCCTGAGCTTGAAGCCGGTTCCGGACCTCCTGGGCCGCCGCGTTCAGCTCGCCCGTCCCCCTGCTGGGAGTCCACTCGGACGTGCTGGCGCTGGCCGCCTCCAGGGCCTCCGCCGTCTGGCTAGCGCCTGCTGCTCGGTGCGGTTCCGGCGCGGAGGCGCCACCCCCTGCGCGCCGGCGCAATGCCGGCTGCACCTCGAGGCCGGCCCCTTGCCTCGGCTCGCCCCCGGACGGCTGCTCTGGCGCCGCAGCTGATTGGCCGCTTTGGCCCGCTCCAGTCGGCGCCGTCTGCGGCGCCCCCTCCATGAAGATCACGTGGTCCTCTCTCCTCTCCATCACCAGCGGGCCTTGGTCGACCTCCTCCGATGGGGGCACGGGAATGTCGGGGGGCCACGGCGCGGAGGGGAACGACGAGCAGCGGAGGCTGGTTGTGCGAGGCCTCCGCCTTCGTCTCCGCGGCTGCCGCCTCCGCCCGGGCCTTGGCCGCCGCGTCGGCTTGCTCCTTCGTCGCCCAGGTGGTCCTTCGCTCCGCCGCCTCCCGCTCCTCCTGCGCCTCCCGTGCGTTCCGCTCCGTGGCCTCCCTAAGGTCGGCGCGGGGATCCACGCGACGGGAGCCTGAGGACCCTCCAGTCGGCCCGACTATGGAGCCGCCAGGACCTCGCTCAAGGGAAAGTGGCGCCCTATCCGGCAAGCAAAGAAAGGTTTAGAAGAGCTTCGGTCGAAAAGGGCAACAACAAAAAACTATATATATAATATGCAAGACGTTCGACGACTTACGCCGAGATCGCCTACAGTTGTTTCACCGCCTTGCGGAAGCGGGCCGCCTTCGCGGCCTCCTCATCCCACTTGGTCGCCGCCGTGTAAGCCTTGGATTTCTTCGGCCGGCTGCCGAAGAAGGTCGACGCGGCCCGGCGCTTCTGCGCGCCGCCACGGGCAGCCGGCATGGCAGACGAGCCCGCGCCTTGATGATCGAGCGTCGGCTGGCGGTGCGGGGCGGCTTCGACCTTGTCGTCATCCGGCCAGTCCTCGAAGCCGGCTCCGGGCCCCGCGCCTCCTGCCTCGTCACCTTCCCCCACGATGGTGTCTTCCATGGCGGCCGCTCCCAAGTCCGGATCGTCAGTGTCGTCCACCGTGCAGTCGGGGAGGAGTTGGCGCTCTACCCCTGCAACCCTGGCTGTCGGCAGAAGAAGAGGGTTCTGCTAAAGGCAAACCAATTGATCAAGGGTCGGCTATCATGAGGCCGGCTACAAAAAAGAAGAAAAGAAAAAAAAACTTACGGCAGGGGGAGGGTTGGCGCGGGAATACGGCTCCTTGCCGTATCGCCAATCCTCAACGAGCTTGCAGTTGGAGATGTAGTTCACCATGTAAGACACCTCTGCATGAGGCATGTCCCTGGTGCTCAGCCGGCACGGGTCGAAGCGGCCGCTCATCTGGCAAATCATGTGAGGCCGGCCTTGGAGCGAAAGTACCCGGCGCTCCACGAAGGCGGCCACCAAGTCGGCTCCGGTCAGGCCCTCCGACTGGATCATCACCCGAAGCTAGGAGACGGCTGCGTTCCCGGCCTGGGACAACGACCTGCCCGGTAGCTCCACGAAGGTTGCCTCCCAGCCGGCGGGCCGGCTACGTAAGCCGGCAGGTTGACGTAGTCGCCTTGCTGGGCGACGTTCTTCACGTAAAAGTAGGACTTCTGCCAGAGCTTCACCGACTGGATCAGCGGGATGGACAGGAACGAATTGTTCTCGCTCGCCCGCCTCATGGCAATGAAGGCTCCGCAGGGGGCGGGCACGCCCGCGACGACGGTGCCGAGCTTGCTCTGGAAGAATTCCCCCCAGAGCCCGAGAGTGGGGAGAACCCCAAGAAAGCCCTCGCACAGGGTGACGAAAGCCGACAGCAGCATCACCGCGTTGGGCGTGAGGTGATGCGGCTGGAGGTGGTAGAATTCGAGGAAGGCTCGAAGGAATCCGCTCGCCGGGAGACCGAAGCCGCGCAGGCAGTGCAAGCGGAAGATCACCCGCTCGCCCTCCTCCGGTGCCGGCAAAATCTCCCTCGCCGGCGCTTGACGAACCCGCACGAAGTTCTCGCCCGGCAGGCGCCGCGTCCGGCGGAGGAACTCGACGTGGTCCTCGTGGTCGTTGGAGCCATCCCACGAGCTCGACAGCGCCATGGGAGCGATGCGGCGGGGAGCAAGACGAAGCGACGGCGGAACGGCGCGGCTATGGGTTGTTGCGGCGACGAAGAGAAGAAGAAGGAAGGCGAGAAGGGGCGGAGTGAGGGAGAGCGTGCGAGCCTCTGCCGCTCCCCCTCCTCCTACTACTTATAGACCCGCGCGGCGGAGCCGAGGAGGCACGGCGTGGGGGAACGTGGGGATCAACTGCGCCCACTCCCCCACGTCCCGCGATTATTGTGCCCTGATGGCATAATAAAACCGCCGTGGGAAGGCGAGCGGTCCATGTGGGCCGCCGAAGATCCGCGCTCGGGCCGAGGCCTATGAGTGGCGGGCCCAGGCCTGCGGCGACGTCCCGTCGCGCGCGTGCGTTGGCAGGATTTGCTTGCCACGTGGCCCGCAGAATGGCGCGCGGTCAGCTCACAGGGCGACCCGCGTTCCCGCCTACGAGAAACGGAGCTTTCCGAAGACGGCCCCTCGGGATAGGAAGCTGACCTAGTTTCTCGTCCCTTTGTCAGCCTCGAAGCTCGATCAGCTTCGGGGACTACTGTCGGAGTAAATAACCATGGGTATCCTAGATGGCTCCCCCTGGCCCTTCTGAAAAAATTACGAGCCGATTCGGCCCTCAAGAATCCAAGACACGGGGCCGCCTTCCCCTTGCCGGCTGTCTCCCAGGCCGGCTATCGGAAGGCAACCCGACTTTAGCCCTCATGAAGAAAGCCGCGGGAGGGCCGGCTCCGAGAAGCCAGCCGCGAGAAGGCCGACTCCAAGAAGCCGGCTCCCACAAAGCGGTCAAGATCGTACCCTCGAAGTCTGCATCCACATAACGGCGATGTGACGGGGCGTGACTACACTGAAGTCTGCCACCCCCGAATCCCGGAGCACGCCTGGCACAGTGCACCGTACGGGTGGCCATGACCCGTCCGGTGCGGCACTGTTGCCACGTTGACCCTGATGTCATCCACGACGGGCTGCCAGCGCGGCCCACGGGCGGTGGGCCCCTTCGGGAAGAGAGACACCCGAAGGAGGCCAGGCCTCCCCCAGTCGGCCCAAGATAGAGCCGGCTCCCCACAGCCGGCTTGCCACCTCCCTCGAAGGAGACGCCCCATTAAGGACACAAGACGCGGTGAGTCTACAGCAATCACCCGCCGGACGGCGGCACTGTAGCCACGCCCACCTCGGCGAAGCCCTCGTCATCAGGATTGAGCCACAGTAACGAGCCGCCGACAAGGCCCTGGACAGTGGGGCCTGCCTGTCGACCAAGGAGCCGGCAGCCGGCGGGACCCACCAGCCGGCGGGCTCCAGCGGCCGGCGCAGAAGCCGGCGAGTGTAGACACAGACGGCTGGGCCCCACGCCCAGCCGGATTACCATTGTACCCCCGGGGGGTAGGCCTATATAAACCCCCCGGGACACCCATGCAAAGGGTTGATCCCTGCTAGTGTTAGACACCACATAGGGAGGAGAAGAGAGCGAGCCGTGCCCTTCTTCCTCCTCTCGCCGAACAGCTCAAGGAGCATCGTGTAGCTACTTGTTCATCTAGTGATCATGCGAAGAACCCCCAAAGCAGCAGTAGGGGTGTTATCTCCACGGAGAGCCCCGAAGCTGGGTAAGATTCGCCGGCGTGCATGTCTTCGCCTCATCCCATTTCCAGGCACCGGCGACGTCTTACTGGCTCCCACAATGATAAGCCACCCGTTGGCATATGTCGCACCTACCACCCGACAATATGCTCAAGGAGAAGGAAAACTCAAACACCAGCAACCTAGACTAATTGGGTAGCCCATCAATTTGCTTCGTGCTACCTTTCTCCTCCTTGGTGGACATGATCAATTGTTCCACTCAGTTGCTTGTAGCATCTCTTTACTTATAGTTATTTTTCTTCCAAAAGGAGGACAACCTCCGCCCTGTGCATCGATTGATCACACATCATATTATGCTTGTAACAAGGGTGATGACAATGTCGTCCGGCCATCTAAAAAAATTTCATGCAAGAAAGGAATAAACTTGACGGAGTAGTGATCCTACAAGAGACATTCACGAGATGCACCGGAAAAACATACTGAAGTAGTATTCAAGATTGACTTTGAAAATGCTTATGACTAAGTCAAATGATCATTTCTCCAACAAGTCTTAATAATGAAAGGTGTCGGAGTGTAAACTCTTGACACTAGGGATCAAAGATACCCTGTTTATTTGTTCCGCTAAATGCTTAGTTTCTCTTCACGGAGTAAAAAAAACAATGACACACAGAGTTTATACAAGTTCAGGCGCATAGAGACATAATACCCTATTTCATGTTTGTGCTTGTTTGATGGACGGAGTATGACAATGATTACAAGTGGTCGAACGAGCATACAGGATGCTCGGGTGAGCTCTTATACATGCTCGGAAGCGCCGGGAAGACCTAGTCCATGCTCCAGAGCAACATTCTCAGTTTGCTACTGAGGCCATTTTCTCTTGAGTATATTTTGATGTTGATGACAATATATATAGGGGACTAATCACGTTTGCTAAGTGTATCGAAAGTTTTAGTCACCATGAAATCTTTATGTGTCGATAATGGACCCATTTAAATGGTATGGCTCAAGAATAGAGAAACAACAAGATACACATATAACACATATAAGCATATCCTTTTCTGTTTGTTTTTGAGCATAGGGATCCCACACAATAAGTGGGGAACGATGGAGTGTCGCGAAAAGATTAGCTCTTGATCACGGTTTCCAACATATCTTACTCACACAAATATTCCATTCTTATCAAATGCATACACATTTCCCTTATGCTTACATCTCAAGTTTACATATCCCATATAGGCATAAGTCATCTAAACCAGTCCCATACTTCACCAGCATACTTGATATCCGGTCCACAATGGATGTCCGATGGATTATCTATATATGCACTGGATGCCCGATACGTATCGAAAATCCGGTCAGGAGGCACCATTAGCAAAACACTCAATATTAAGAGACATCTGGTACTCGCCGGATGTCGGATGGATTATCTATATATGTATCGGATGTCCAATACATACCGGAAATCCGGTCAGGACACACCAATACCAAAACACTCAATATTAACAGACATCTGGTACTCAACGGATGTTCAGTGGCTCAATGAGCTACCAGATGTCCGTTCATACCAGCACCGAGCCAGAACTCCACATACTGGGCTGAACTTTTAGTACACACCGGATGTCCGGTGGCTACTCATTTCACCACATGTCTGGTGGCTACTGATTTCACCGGATGTCCAGTACCTCCATTTCCAGTGAGCAAGCGACATGGGCCAGACTTCTTGAATACCTTATACTCAGCAGCTACACGAGCGACTAGATGTCCGGTACCCCCTACTATTTTTACACTATGTTACTCTTATGTTTGTACACCCTACGGCACCGGATGTCCGATACTTATAGTCAGTTTACACTCCAACAGGCATATCTTGGCCCACACTATATATATATCCCTCTCTCACTCTAGAAGAGGGTTGACCACTTCATCAAAACAAACCCTAGAACAAACAAGTGCTCCCTCTCACTCTCTCGTTCACCAAATCCTAGACCCCGACTAGATTTGTGAGAGTTCTTGAGAGATTTTCCACCAAGTGATAGATCCACTCCTCCCCCTCTCTTGACCAATGAAATTCGTGATTTGAGCAAGTCTTCATATTTTCCCCATCATTCTTGTCACTCTTGAAGGTTGAAGACTCCTAGGTGGTAGGAGTTATTCGGAGAGGAACCGTTCATTGTGATTACCCCTAGAAACTTTGTGAAGGTTTGGAGACCACCTCAAGGTCTCACTTGTGGTTGAGAATCTCCTTCGTGGTGATATATCAAGCGGAGAATAGGGTGATCCTTCATGGTGTTGGTGTGCCTTCATGGTAACATCCGCCCCTCGAACGGTGACTAGTTTCCCTCCAAGAAAGTAAAGATCAGGATACATCCTTGTCTCTAGAGTTTTGATTATCCCTAACCCTAACTCTCTACTTGTGGTTATTTGCCTCATTGTCTTTACTCATATCATATTGTACTTACCTGCCTCTCTACTAGTTGTTGTTGTTGATCTACTACCAGCACTAGATTCATCTTTGAAATTGTTAGGCTCACTTTCATATTCAGCATAACTGCCTAAAATTGCTAAGTAGTAATTAAAATTTGTAATTGTATCTATTCAGCCCTCCTCTATGTCTATCTTGATCCTTTCAGGAGGACCACCGCGAGGAGCGCATACGTGACCGACGCGTACGGTCAGCCCCATATCTGACCGATATACGGGTTGGATATGACGGTTGCCGGTCAACCCGGACGTATAAGAGCCATATAAAAAGGCTGGTTGGATCGGCAAAAACTGAATGGTCACTTACTAGACCATTTGTCCGATCAAAGTAAGAAGTCCGGTTTTAGATGCTCTTAGATATGCATTGTATTGCGTATGCTGACCACCCTTGCACGACTTCCTCATCAACCTCCCATACTACAACCAGTGCAGAAACTACAAGAGTGAGGATGCATTTCAAAAGCCTTATATTCTTGGCTGGAATTTTTCTTTTTCACAAACTTCGGTACACCCCGCCCCCCTAATTGAATCAAGGGTGAATATTAAAACATATCCTTTCAGTTAAGAGGGTATCGTGGTCAATTTAAAATTAATTAATTAATCAATCGATGTACACCCTTATTCATTACTTTAGGCAGGCAAAAAAAAAAAAGCCAATCCACCTTGTCAGTCCAAGCACACACGTCGACCCGGCTGCACCCCGTCCTGACACACAACGATCCAACATTGACTACTAGTCGGGTGAAGAGAGATCAAAGGGACAAAGAAACAGTCGGGTACACAAGTGCAGCATGACGACACCCGCTTTTACCCAGCGCCCGAAGCACGCACGCAACAGTGAGGCAAAAGACACCAGAAGCAGGGGGAGGGGCAAGCGAACACGGCCCATGTGTCATGGACCTCTGAAGCCGTCGTCACAGTGGGGAGGGACCAACATGATTGGGCGGCGCAGAAGCCGTCAGGCAGGCAAAGACGGGCGACATGAATCGGTTGAACGACGGAGGTGGCACGAGAGGTCGGGGATGGCACGAGGTGAGTATAGTAATGTGGTTTGCCTTTGTTTATTCTTTTTTGACATGAAACACCTTGTATTTCATTAAATTGTGGACACGATAAGATGAATGGGCATTGCACAGTCTATAAACTAAACAAGCACCACAACTCGCCAGCACATGAGCTGGCATATTACGAATGCAAGGGGAGAAAGGAGGCGATACTTTGGGCGCGTTTGGTAGCCTGCATTAGGCCCAGTTAGACCCACGCGGATGTTTTTGGATTGCTTGGTTGTCCGGGTCATATTGAAAAGTTGGCCCGCATGGACCTCAAAACAAGTCTGAGCCTGCACATAGGAACGCTCAAATCGGCCGTTTCTACCGGGCCAGACTGAGTTGATCCATCATTGAGCGCACATGGTGGGCCCTCTTGCACGAGAGGATGCGGGCGGTATACACGTTGTATATTGTTTCTTCTTCCACCTCAAGTAAGCTTCTTCTATAATCTCGTTTCTTAGGTCCTTTCTAATCCACACAATGGTGCGTCGATTTGGGATAAGCAAAGATGAGCATCGATGATTTTATGATTTTATTTTTGTGATCAGTTCATAGTTTCGTCGACCCTAAATGTTCAATTTGTGTTCATGTTTGAAGGTATTTTGAATGAATTTTGTCACATTCGTCGCACACAGTCGACCGTTTGAAATTTCCTTTGACCAGTAGCTTCATCTTGCAATTTAGTATGACTTTCGTGTTGCACATTTTATATTTTGATGATAGTAAACAAGTAGGTCTAACCTCTTCCTCATGGAATATATATACACATATATGTGATATGTGTTAGTGACATCCCTTAATCCCAGCCCACTCTCCCGTGTACTACACCAACGTCACCATCGGCGTCGCTCCTCTTTGCCCCCTCTCCTGCATCGTGAAGTGGCCCCGGCCAACCATCATCATGTGCGTTGATCACAACTACAACCGCGCCGACCCGCCGCTCTCGAGCCATGCGCTCAGCGTCCTCCGCTCCTGCGCCGCGCTCAATGACCTGCAGAAGAGCACGAAGGCAGGTGAGCCATGCCAGGGCGTATCGAACCTAAAGAAGAGCGCGACGGCGTAGTACATGCGGGTGGCGGCCAGTCCACCACCCTCTTCTGCTGCTGGTTGTTCCCCTCCCCTGCTTGGTATCTATCTACCATTGATGAGCTTCAGAGACTACGCGCCACAGCGGCGGGAGGCTTGCTAGTCGACCCAAAGAGGCCGGTGTTCCGCATGGGCGAGCCTGCAGCGGTGGACGGTGGCCTTGGCGCCGAGTCCGACGGCGGCACGGCGAACTAGTTGCTTGTGTCATCGTCATCGTTCATTGCAATCGCCATGGCACTGTGTGTTTTGGATAGCTGTTAACTCTGAATCATATCGAGTGCACGCAACCAAACAACATGCACTAGTATGAGCACAACAGATGCGAGCAACCAAACACAGTGCGTAGAGGCGTTGCTACTATGCAGGAAAAGGGGATGTAGGCAACCAATCAGCATGCAGATGATGATTTTTTGGCTGCATATGCTCAGCCAGGTCCAATTGGGACAAGTATGCAAAGTGGCAAAAAACAATGCCGGTAACTAAACGCGTCATTTGTTTCTATGAAGATCGTACCCAAGGCTGACCTGTCGTTTGAGTCGGTGTTCACTGCTTGGTTCAGATTTAGACAACCCGTAGCAAAGATTACTTTGCTCACACCAAAGCTTTCTGCAAATTCGAATACTACCGTAACAAAATCACTTTGCCCATACTAGTTCAGATTTAATTGCTTTAACGGGGCTTTTCACCTTTTCCTATTCAATAAATAGATGGAGGCTGATCAACAGTTGTGGTTAAGTCAATCTTAATTGAGTAAGATTCATTTTCCCTTGTTGTGCATGCCTTAGATGTGCAGAGCGCACTCTGTAAAAGCCTTGCACCATCTTCTCGTGATGCTCGCATACTACAATTAGTGGTGAAACTAAGTCGCAAAACCAGAGCGTGAATGCATTTCCCAACGCCTACCAATCACAACATAACAATTTCCATTTCTCAAACACAACTTGTCTGTATTGGTTTGGGTGCTACACCCAGTAATAACGAGAGCTAATACTAAGGTGGTGTTTGGTTGTCTAGTGACTTTTTTTAGTCCCAACTAAAAAGTCTTTAGTCTCTAAAAAATCTTTTTTGTTTGTTTTCAGAGACTAAAAAGTCTCTAGTCTCTTTTTAGAGATTATTAAATGACCATGTTGCCCCTAATATATAAAAAAATAACAATCAAACAACATCATGGGGTGGCGGGCCAATGGGTGCATGGAGGAACATTGTTGGAAAAGTCTCAAAAAGTCACAAAAAGACTCTCCTTGAGAGTCTTCTTCATTTAGTCCCAAATACCTAATTTACTCCCTAAAAAGTCTCTCCCGTTTGGTAAAAAAGTCTCTAAGAGGGACTTTTTTCTAGTCCCTACACAAAAAAGTCCTTGGAAACAAACACCCCTTAAGACTGGTCATAGTGGGACTAATTTAGCTAGTAACATAGCATATTTTAAGAAAAGTTTGTTTATGTGATATGTAGTTAATAAGGAAAGGACTGTTTGAAGTAACATAATATGTTACTGTAACATAACACAATCCAAAGCAAAATGAGTCTACAATCTAATAAATGCAATCATCTATGATACTGTTTTTATGTTACTTTATACTATGAAGACAAATCTAATATGCAAAGTAAAAAGAACCGGAGGGAATAACATACCACATGAAACAAAGCCCGTGCAGTGCAGTTTGCTTTGGCGGGGTGGCCCTGTTTAATGGACAGTTGGTGAGTGTCGTTGACTATTCATGAACCTGAAATTAAGACAATAGTCCAACTGTTTTTAATGCTGGTATTTTGCAAAATAAAGTCTGGAATATGTAAATTTGACTATATATTTCTTACTAGTAGAGTATAATACAACTTCCAAACCTCCAGAAATATACAAAGCCTAGTTTTCCAGCTAGCCATAACCAAAACACACACATATCAATGTCTGTTCCCAGAGGAAAATAAGATGCGCCGTCTACACACGCAAAAGGCATATTTTAACGCCATGAAAAAACATTTTGCACGAGTTGTTGAGAGTAGCAAGTGTGAATGCTTCAGGCTCGTCGAGCAAGCTGTCGAGGTCGCTGGTATGTGGTATAGGAGGTGGTGAACAGCCCCCATTACAGTCTGGTCGTCCCATCTTTACATCTTACCCCTAAGCTGCATAAATAAAGCCGACAAATCATTAGGCCTTGAGGAACAGATTCCACCTGGACACATACATTCCTAAAAATCAACCAAGTGAAAGTTGCAGAAAGGCATATGAGAGCATCCATATCCGGGCTCCTCAAACACGCGATGTATGTCTCGGCTCCTCAAACCGGCCATATACGTCTGGGCTGACCAATACCGATCATATGTAGCTCAAATCTAGGACAGATATGAGGAGACCTGGACACACTCGGGCGCGTCTGCCACGTCGGACTAATGTGCGGTACCCACACATACGCTCGTTGTTACCCAACCGTCTGGTGAGGACGCCACTCTCGTGCGCCGCCCGAGGGGCGAAATTCGACTATCATCCTACACCTTCTATGGATTGATAAATCTTAGGTCATCCACTTAAGAAAAATCCTTACTGTCCTATAATTCTCTTTGCTTGGAAGCCCAATAAGAGTTTACCAAAATAGAAGTGCGTAGTAGACATCACTCGCCATTAGCAACACCCGGTTGTCACATCACAACAACGTGGTCGTTGTTGCAGGCTTGCAGCGTCTCATGAACATCGTTGCTACTCACTGTTATAGCAACGGTTTGCAACAATGTGGTCACAACAACAACGGTAGTATATATAGGCAACGCCACTCCGCCCTGTAACAACGCCTCACCAGTTGGCCGGCGAGGCGGCACCACTGGTCGTATTCGCATCATCTCACAACAACCTGCACCACCCACCAGCCTATGACGCCATCGCAACATCTCGTGGCAACAACGGGTGCCATCCCAGCAGCCATGGGAACAATTGGCTTGCAGTTGCAGCACAGTGCAGCTTTCGCAATGCCTCGGCATTGCCCTGTAGCAGCACACGACTGGCTGGTTAGAGTAGGAGGGGACGGAGAGTGGACTCATGAACTACATCGAGCAAAGAG